>NW_027308228.1:0-153000 GCF_047496885.1 Scyliorhinus torazame
ATGGTTCAGCAGGCCATTCAAGGGGAGGGAGTAAATAGACAAGTTGTAGTTGTAGGGGATTCTATTATCTGGGGGATAGATAGTATCCTTTGTGAGCAGGATAAAGAGTCCCGCATGGTATGTTGCCTGCCAGGTGCTAGGGTGCGGGACATCTCTGACCGGCCTGAAAGGATACTGGAGAGGGAGGGGGAGGATCCAGTTGTTGTGGTCCATGTTGGTACCAACAACATAGGCAAGTCTAGGAAAGAGGACCTGTTTACAGATTATAAAGAGCTAGGATTCAAATTAAAAAACAGGTCCTCAAGGGTCATAATCTCCGGATTACTGCTCGAGCCACGTGCAAATTGGCATAGGGAGGCAAGAATAAGGGAAGTTAACACGTGGCTGAAAGAGTGGTGTGGGAAAGAGGGGTTCCTTTTCATGGGACACTGGCATCAGTTTTGGGACAGGGGGGACCTATACCGTTCGGATGGTCTCCACCTGAACCGAGCTGGAACTAGTGTTCTGGCGAAAAGAGTAAATAGGGTGATCAATAGGACTTTAAACTAATGATTGGGGGGTTGGAGGGGTAAATCAGGGAATCAAGAGGTGAAATAATCAGTGGGAAGCGTAGCTGCTTTGGAATACAAAAAAGCACGAAAAGACAAAACTCAGGAGAGGTTACGATTGTCCCCATCCCACAAAATATGACACAGTGTATGGAAAGGCTCAGTAAACCAAGGTCCACCCCACTAAGAAAACAAAAAGGGACGGTCAATAGAGGATTAAAGGTGCTATATTGAAATGCGCGCAGTGTACGGAACAAGGTAGATGAGCTTGTGGCCCAGATTGTGACTGGCAGGCATGATGTGGTAGGCATTACAGAGACATCGTTGCAGGGGGTTCAGGACTGGCATTTAAACATGCAGGGATTCACAACCTATCGAAAAGACAGAAAGGTGGGCAGAGGGGGCGGGGTTGCCTTGTTAATTAGGAATGAAATTAAATCAATAGCACTAAACGACATAGGGTCAGATGATGTGGAGTCTGTGTGGGTAGAGTTGAGGAATCACAAAGGCAAAAAAAACATAATGGGAGTTATGTACAGACCTCCTAACAGTGGTCAGGACAGGGGGCAGAAAATGCACCACGAAATAGAAAGTGCATGTCAGAAAGGCAAGGTCACAGTGATCATGGGGGACTTCAATATGCAGGTGGACTGGGTAAATAATGCTGCCAGTGGACCCAAGTAAAGGGAATTCATTGAATGTTTACAGGAGGGCTTTTTGGAACAGCTTGTGATGGAGCCCAGTAGGGAACAGGCCATTCTGCACTTAGTGTTATGTAATGAGCCAGACTTGATTAAAGATCTTAAAGTAAGGGAGCACTTAGGAGGCAGTGATCATAATATGGTAGAATTCAATCTCCAATTTGAAAGAAAGAAGGTAGAATCAGATGTAAAGATGTTACAGTTAAAAATAGGTAACTACAGGGGCATGAGGGAGGAACTGACGAAAATCGACTGGGAGCAGAGCCTAGTGGGAAAGACAGTAGAACAGCAATGGCAGGAGTTTCTGGGAATAATTGAGGACACAATACAGAGGTTCATCCCAAAGAAAAGAAGGGTTAACAGAGGGGGGGATTAGGCAGCCATGGCTGACAAAGGAAGTTAAGGAATGCATCAAAGCAAAACAGAAAGCCTATAATGTGGCAATGAGTAGTGGGAAGTCAGAATATTGGGAAGGCTACAAAAACAAACAGAGGATAACAAAGAGAGAAATAAGGAAAGATAGGACCAAATATGAAGATAGGCTAGCCAGTAACATTAGGAATGATAGTAAAATTTTCTTTAAATACTTTAAAAACAAACGGGAGGCAAAAGTTGACATTGGGTCGCTCCAAAATGACACTGGTAATTTTTTGATGGGAGGCAAGGAAATAGCTGAGGAACTGAATAAGTACTTTGCGTCAGTCTTCACAGTAGAAGACATGAGTAATATCCCAACAATTACGGAAAGTCAGGGGGCAGAGTTGAGTATGGTAGCCATCACAAAGGAGAAAGTGCTAGATAAACTAAGAGGTCTAAAAATTGATAAATCTCCGGGCCCAGATGGGCTACATCCCAGAGTTCTAAAGGAGACAGCCGAAGAAATAGTGGATGCGTTATTTATGATCTTTCCAAAGTCACTGGAGTCAGGGAAAGTCCCAGAGGATTGGAAAATCGCTGTTGTAACCCCCCTGTTCAAGAAGGGAACAAGGAAAAAGATGAAAAATTATAGGCCAATTAGCCTAACCTCGGTTGTTGGCAAGATTCTAGAATCCATTGTTAAGGATGAGATTTCTAAATTCTTGGAAGTGCAGGGTCGGATTAGGACAAGTCAACATGGATTTAGTAAGGGGACGTCGTGCCTGGCAAACCTGTTAGAGTTCTTTGAAGAGATAATAAATAGGTTAGACCAAGGAGAGCTAATGGATGTTATCTATCTTGACTTCTAAAAGGCCTTTGATAAGGTGCCCCACGGGAGACTGCTGAGTAAAATAAGGGCCCATGGTATTCGAGGCAAGGTACTCACATGGATTGACGATTGGCTGTCAGGCAGAAGGCAGAGAGTTGGGATAAAAGGTTCTTTTTCGGAATGGCAACCGGTGACGAGTGGTGACCCGCAGGGTTCAGTGTTGGGGCCACAGCTGTCCTCTTTATATATTAACGATCTAGATGACGGGACTGGGGGCATTCTGGCTAAGTTTGCCGATGATACAAAGATAGGTGGAGGGGCAGGTAGTATGGGGGAGGTGGGGAGGCTGCAGAAAGATTTGGACAGTTTAAGAGAGTGGTCCAAGAAATGGCTGATGAAATTCAACGTGGGCAAGTGCGAGGTCTTGCACTTTGGAAAAAAGAATAGTGGCATGGACTATTTTCTAAACGGTGACAAAATTCATAATGCTGAAGTGCAAAGGGACTTGGGAGTCCTAGTCCAGGATTCTCTAAAGGTAAACTGGCAGGTTGAGTCCGTAATTAAGAAAGCAAATGCAATGTTGTCATTCATCTCAAGAGGCTTGGAATATAAAAGCAGGGATGTACTTCTGAAGCTTTATAAAGCATTAGTTAGGCCCCATTTAGAATACTGTGAGCAATTTTGGGCCCCACACCTCAGGAAGGACATACTGGCACTGGAGCGGGTCCAGCGGAGATTCACACGGATGATCCCAGGAATGGTAGGCCTAACATACGATGAACGTCTGAGGATCCTGGGATTATATTCATTGGAGTTTAGGAGGTTGAGGGGAGATCTAATAGAAACTTACAAGATAATGAATGGCTTAGATAGGGTGGATGTAGGGAAGTTGTTTCCATTAGCAGGGGAGACTAGGACCCGGGGGCACAGCCTTAGAATAAAAGGGAGTAACTTTAGAACATAGATGAGGAGATATTTCTTCAGCCAGAGAGTGGTGGGTCTGTGGAATTCTTTGCCACAGAGGGCGGTGGAGGTTGAGATTCTTTAAGACAGAATTTGATAAATTCTTGATTTCTCGAGGAATTAAGGGCTATGGAGAGAGAGCGGGAAAATGGAGTTGAAATCAGCCATGGTTGAATGGTGGAGTGGACTCGATGGGCCGAATGGCCTTACTTCCGCTCCTATGTCTTATGGTCTTATGGGTGTGTGGTTTGCTGGTTGACTGACTGGGCTAAGGTACATTCAGCATGTGAGGGGTGTGTGGTTTACTGGGTGACTGACTGGGCTATGGTACATTGAGTGTGTGAGGGGTGTAGGTTGATTGAGTGACTGACTAGGATATGGTGCATTTCATATTTACGTAGAATTTACAGTGCAGAAGGAGGCCATTCGGCCCATCGAATCTGCTCCGGCTCTTCGAAAGAGCACCCTACACAAGGTCAACACCTCCACCCTATCTCCATAACCCAGTAACCCCAACCAACACTAAGGGCACTTTTGGACACTAAGGGCAGTTTATCATGGCCAATCCACCTAACCTGCACATCTTTGGACTGTGATAGAAACCGGAGCACAAGGAGAAAAAAACACGCACACAAGGGGAGGATGTGCAGACTCCGTACAAACAGTGACCCAATCCGGAATCGAATCTGGGACCCTGGAGCTTTGAAGCAATTCTGCTATCCACAATGCTACCGTGCTGCCCATGTGAGGGGAGTGTGGTGTATTGTGTGGCTGACTGGGCTATGGTACATTGCATATATGAGAGGTGTTGTGGTGTTCTGGGTGACTGACTGGGCTGTGGTTCATTGTGTATGTGAGGGGTGTGTGGTGTAATGGGTGACAGATTGGGCAATCGTACATTGCGCATGTGATGGGTGTGTCGTTTGTTGGGTGACTAATTGGGCTATGGTTCATTGCATATGTGAGAGGTGTTGTGGTGTACAGGGTGATTGACTGGGCGATGGTACATTGTGTATGTAAGGGGTGTGTGGTTTTCGGGGTGACTGACTGGGCTATGGTACCATGTATATGTGAGTAGTGTGTGTTGCATTGGGTGACTGACTGGGCTACGGTACAGTGCGTTTGTGAGGGGTGTGTGGTTTACTTGGTGACTGACTGGTCAATGGTATATTGGGTATGTCAGTTGTGTGTGGTGTATTGTGTGGTTAACCGGGATATGGTACATTGCGTATGTGAGCGGTGTGCTTACTGGGTGACTGACTGGGCTATTGCACATTGCCTGTGTGAGGGGTGTGTGGTTTGCAGATTGACTGATGGTGCTATCGTACGTTGCGTGTGTGAGTGGTGTGTGTTTTGCTGGGTGGCTCACTCGGCTATGGTACATTACATTTGTGACAGGTGTTGTGGTGTACTGGTTACTGACTGGGCTATGGTACATTGCGTATGTGAGAATTGTTTTGGTGTACTGGTGACTGACTGGGCTAGGGTACATTTCGTATGTGAGGGATATGTAATATATTTTGTGGTTAACCATGCTATGGTACATTGCGTGTCTGAGGGGTGTGTGGTTTACTGGGTGACTGACTGGGCTATGGTACATTGCGTTCTGATAGGTGTGTGGTGTTCTGAGTGACTTATTAGGCGATCGTACATTGCGCATGCGAGGTGTGTGTGGTTTACTGCGTGACTGACTGGGCGATGGTACATTGCGTATGTGAGGGGTGTGTGGTGTATTGTGCGGCTAACTGGGCTATGGTACATTACGTATGTGAGGGGCGTGTGGTTTACTGGGTGACTGACTGGGCTAGGGTACTTTGCGTGTGTGAGGGAAGTGTGGTGTATTGTGTGACTAACTGGCCTATGGTGCATTGCGTACGCGAGGGGTGCGTGGTTTGCAGATTGACTGATGGTGCTATGGTACGTTGTGTATGTGAGGTGTGTGTCTTTTGCTGGGTGGCTGACTGGGCTATGGTACATTGCGTACCTGAGGGGTGAGTGGTTTACTGAGTGACTGACAAGACTATGGTACATAGCGTGTGTGAGGGGTGTGTGGTTTACTGCATGATTGCCTGGGCTATGGTACATTGCGTATGTGACGGTGAGTGGCTTACTAGGTGAGTGTCTGGGCTATGGTACATTCCATATGTCAGGGGTGTGTGGTGTATTGGGTGACTGATTGTGGTATCGTATATTGCGTATGCGTAGGGTGTGTGGTGTATTGTGTGGTTAACCGGGTTATGGTACATTACGTGTGTGAGGGGCGTGTGGTTTACTGGGTGACTGACTGGGCTATGGTACATTGCGTATGTGAGGGGCGTGTGGTTTACTGGGTGACTGACTGGGCTAGGGTACATTGCGGATGTGAGAGGAGTGTGGTGCATTGTGTGACTGACTGGACCCTGGCAAATTGCGTATGTGAAGGGTGTGTGGTGTATTGTGTGACTGACTGGCCTATGGTGCTTTGCGTATGTGCGGTGTGTGTCTTTTGCTGGGTGGCTGACTGGGCTCTGGTACATTGCGTACCTGAGGGGTGAGTGGTTTACTGATTGACTGACAAGGCTATGGTACATAGCGTGTGTGAGAGATGTGTGGTTTACTACGTGAATGCCTGGGCTATGTTACATTGCATATGTGAGGGTGAGTGGTTTACTAGGTGACTGTCTGGGCTATGGTACATTCCAGATGTGAGGGGTGTGTGGTGTATTGGGTGACTGATTGTGGGATTGTATATTTCGTATGCGTAGGGTGGGTGGTGTATTGTGTCTAACCGGGTTATGGTGCATTACGTGTGTGAGGTTGTGTGGTTTGCAGGGTGACTGACTGTGCTATGGTAAATTGCGTTAGTGAGGGGTTAGAGCTTTATTGTTTGACTGCCTGGGATATGGTACATTGCCTATGTGAGGGGAGTGTGATGTACAGTGTGACTAACTGGGTTATGGTACATTGCTTATGTTAGGGGTGTGTGGTGTACAGTGTGACTAACTGGGTTATGGTACATTGCTTATGTGAGGGGTGTGCGGTGTACTGTGTGGCTAACTGGGCTATGGTTCATTGCATATGTGATGTGTGCTGGGTTTGTTGTGCGGCTTACTGGGCTCCGATACATTGCGCGTGTGAGGGGTTTGTGGTTTACTGAGTGACTGACTAGGCTATGGTACATTGTGTATGTGAGAGATGACTGGTTTACTGAGAGACTGACTATGCTATGGTACATTGCGCATTGAGGGCAGTGTGGTGTATTGTATGGCTGACATGACTATGGTACATTGCATATGTAAGAGGTGCACTGGGTGACTAATTGGGCGATCGTACATTGCGCATGTGAGGTGTGTGAGGTTTGTTGGGTGATTGAGTGGGCTATGGTTCATTCCATATGTGAGGGGTATGTGTTGTATTGTGTGGTTAACCGGGCTATGGTACATTGGGTTTGTGGGGGGGGGGGGTTTGCTGGGTGACTGACTGGGCTATGGCACATTGCGTATGTGAGCGGTGTGTGGTTGACTGAGTGACTGGCTGAGCTATGGAACATTGCGTATGTGAGGACTGTGTGGTTTAGTGGGTGACTGACTGGGCTATGGTGTATTGCGTATGTAAGGGTTTTGTGGTGTTAATGGGTGACTGATTGGGCGATCGCACATTGCGTATGTGAGGGATGTATGGTTTGCCTGGTGAAGAAATTGGAAATGAGCAGTCACCTTGTTAGAAGTTTTCTATAGCCCCCCCCCCCCCCCCCCGCCCACCCCCCCAATAGTAACAGAGATGTGGAGGAACAGATTGGGAAACAGATTTTGGAACGGTGCAGAAGTCATAGGATAGTAGACATGGGCGACTTTAACTTCCCAAATATTGAGTGGAAACTCTTTAGATGAAATAGTTTGGATGGGGTGGTGTTTGTGCAGTGTGTCCAGGAAGCTTTTCTAACACAGTATGTAGATTGTCCGACCAGAGGAGGGGCAATATTGGATTTAGTACTGGGTAATGAACCAGGGCAAGTGATAGATTTGTTACTGGGGGAGCATTTTGGAGATAGTGACCACAATTCTGTGACTTTCACTTTAGTAATGGAGAGGGATACGTACGTGCAACAGGGCAAGGTTTACAATTGGTGGAAGGGTAAATACGATGTTGTCAGACAAGAATTGAAGTGCATAAGTTGGGAACGCAGGCTGGCAGGGAAGGGCATAAGTGAAATGTGGAACTTGTTCAAGGAACAGGTGCTACGTGTCCTTAATATGTATGTCCCTGTCAGGCAGGGAAGAGATGGTCGAGTGAGGGAACCATGGTTGACAAGAGAGGTTGAATGTCTTGTTAAGAGGAAAAAGGTGACTGATGCAAGGCTGAGGAAACACGGTTCAGACAGGGCATTGGAGGGATACAAGATAGCCAGGAGGGAACTGAAGAAAGGGATTAGGAGAGCTAAGAGAGGGCATGAACAATCTTTGGCGGGTAGGATCAAGGAAAACCCCAAGGCCTTTTACACATATGTGAGAAATATGAGAATGACTAGAGCGAGGGTAGGTCCGATCAAGGACAGTAGTGGGGGATTGTGTATTGAGTCTGAAGAGATAGGAGAGGTCTTGAACGAGTACTTTTCTTCTGTATTTACAAATGAGAGGGGCAATATTGTTGGAGAGGACAGTGTGAAACAGATTGGTAAGCTCGAGGAAATACTTGTTTGGAAGGAAGATGTGTTGGGCATTTTGAAAAACTTGAGGATAGACAAGTCCCCCGGGCCTGACGGGATATATCAAAGGATTCTATGGGAAGCAAGAGATGAAATTGCAGAGCCGTTGGCAATGATCTTTTCGTCCTCACTGTCAACAGGGGTGGTACCAGGGGATTGGAGAGTGGCGAATGTCGTGCCCCTGTTCAAAAAAGGTACTAGGGATAACCCTGGGAATTACAGGCCAGTTAGTCTTACTTCGGTGGTAGGCAAAGTAATGGAAAGGGTACTGAAGGATAGGATTTCTGAGCATCTGGAAAGACACAGCTTGATTAGGGATAGTCAGCACGGATTTGTGAGGGGTAGGTCTTGCCTTACAAGACTTATTGAATTCTTTGAGGAGGTGACCAAGCATGTGGATGAAGGTAAAGCAGTGGATATAGTGTACATGGATTTTAGTAAGGCATTTAATAAAGTTCCCCATGATAGGCTTATGCAGAATGTAAGGAGGCATGGGATAGTGGGAAATTTGGCCAGTTGAATTACGAACTGGCTAACTGATAGAAGTCAGAGAGTGGTGGTGGATGGCAAATATTCAGCCTGGATCCCAGTTACCAGTGGCGTACCGCAGGGATCAGTTCTGGGTCCTCTGCTGTTAGAGATTTTCATCAATGACTTGGATGAGGGAGTTGAAGGGTGGGTCAGTAAATTTGCAGCCGATACGAAGATTGGTGGAATTGTGGATAGTAAGGAGGGCTGGTGTCGGCTGCAAAGAGACATAGGTAGGATGCAGAGCTGGGCTGAGAAGTGGCAGATCGAGTTTAACCCTGAAAAGTGTGAGGTTGTCCATTTTGGAAGGACAAATATGAATGCGGAATACAGGGTTAACGGTAGAGTTCTTGGCAATGTGGAGGAGCAGAGAGATCTTGGGGTCTATGTCCATACATCTTTGAAAGTTGCCACTCAAGTGGATAGAGCTGTGAAGAAGGCCTATGGTGTGCTCGCGTTCATTAAAAGAGGGATTGAATTTAAGAGCCGGGAGGTGATGATGCAGCTGTACAAAACTTTGGTAAGGCCACATTTGGAGTACTGTGTACAGTTCTGGTCGCCTCATTTTAGGAAGGACGTGGAAGCTCTGGAAAAGGTGCAAAGAAGATTTACCAGGATGTTGCCTGGAATGGAGAGTAGGTCTTACGAGGAAAGGTTGAGGGCACTAGGCCTTTTCTCATTAGAGCGGAGAAGGATGAGGAGCGACTTGATAGAGGTTTACAAGATGATCAGGGGAATAGATAGAGTAGACAGTCAGAGACTTTTTCCCCGGGTGGAACAAACCATTACAAGGGGACATAAATTTAAGGTGAAAGGTGGAAGGTATAGGAGGGATATCAGAGGTAGGTTCTTTACCCAGAGAGTAGTGGGGGCATGGAATGCACTGCCTGTGGAAGTAGTTGAGTCGGAAACATTAGGGACCTTCAAGCAGCTATTGGATAGGTACATGGATTAAGTAAAATGATATGGTGTAGATTTATTTGTTCTTAAGGGCAGCACGGTAGCATTGTGGATAGCACAATTGCTTCACAGCTCCATGGTCCCAGGTTCGATTCCGGCTTGGGTCATTGTCTGTGCGGAGTCTGCACGTCCTCCCCGTGTCTGCGTGGGTTTCCTCCGGGTGCTCCGGTTTCCTCCCACAGTCCAAAGATGTGCGGGTTAGGTGAATTGGCCAAGGATAAATTGCCCTTAATGTCCAAATTGCCCTTGGTGTTGGGTGGAGGTGTTGAGTTTTGGTAGGGTGCTCTTTCCAAGAGCCGGTGCAGACTCAAAGGGCCGAATGGCCTCCTTCTGCACTGTAAATTCAATGATAATCTATGATTAATCTGGGACAAAGGTTCGGCACAACATCGTGGGCCGAAGGGCCTGTTCTGTGCTGTATTGTCTATGTTCTATGTTCTATGACTCACTGGGCTATTGTACAATGCGTATATGAAGGTGTGTTATACCAGGTGACTATCTGGGGTATTGTACATTGCGCATGTCAGGGGTGTGTGGTGAATTGTGTGGCTGACTGGGCTAAGGCACATTGCGTATGTAAGGGGTGTGTGGTTTACTGGGTGACTGAATGTGATATGGTACATTGCGTATGTGAGGGGTGTGTGGCGCTCTGGGTGACTGACTGGGCTATGGTACTTTGCGTATGTGAGAGGTGTGCGGTTTACTGGGTGACTGACTGGGCTATGGTCCATTGCGTAGGTGAGAGGTGTGTGGCTTAATGGGTGACTGACTGGGCTTTGGTACATTACGTATGTGAAGGGTGTGTACTGTATTGTGTAGCTGACTGGGCAATGGTACATTGAGTATGTGGCAGGTGTCTGGTTTGCTGGGTGTCTGCAGGGCCATGGTACTTTGAGTATGTGAGGGGTATGTGGTGTAATGTGTGGACAACTAGGCTATTGTATATAGCATATTTGAGGGGTGTGTGGTGTATTGTGTGCCTAAGGGCGAGGGTACGTTGCGTATGTGAGGGGTGTTGGTGTACTGGGTGACTGATTGGGCTATGGTACATTGCCTATGTGAGGGGTGTGTCGTTTACCGGGTGACTGGCTCGGATATGGTACATTGCGATGTTAGGGGTGCGTTGTTTACTGGGTGACTGACTGCGCAATGGTCCGTTGCGTATGTGAGGGGTATGTGGTTCATTGTATGACTGGTTGGGCTGTGGTACATTCCGTATGTGAAGGGTGTGTGGTTTACTGGGTGAGTGACTGGGCTATCGTACATTGCGTATGCGAGGTGTGTGAGGTGTATTGTGTGCCTAACTGTGCTATGGTACATTGCGCATGTGAGCGGTGTGTCGTGTAATGTGTGTCTGACTGGGCTATGGTTCATTGCGTATCTGACGGGTTTGTGGCTTCCTGGATGGCTGACTGGGCTATGGCTTATTGCGTAAGTGAGGGATGAGTGGTTTGCAGTGTGACTGACTGGGCTGTGGTAAGTTGCGTATGTGAGGTGTGTGTGTTTTGCTGGGTGGCTGACTGGGCTTTGGTACATTGCGTATGTCAGGGGTGAGTGGTTTACTGGGTGACTGACTGGGCTGTGGTACATTGCGTATGTGAGAGGTGTGTGGTTTACTGGGTGAAAGACTGGGCTATGGTACATTGCGTGTGCTAGGTGTGTGAAGTTTAAACATAGAACATAGAACATTACAGCGCAGTACAGGCCCTTCGGCCCTCAATGTTGCTCCGACCTGTGAAACCACGCTAAAGCCCATCTACACTATTCCCTTATTGTCCATATTTCTATCCAATGACCGTTTGAATGCCCTTTGGTTTGGCGAGTCCACTACTGTTGCAGGCAGGGCACTCAACGCCCTTACTATTCTCTGAGTAAAGAACCTACCTCTGACATCTGTCCTATATCTATCTCCCCTCAATTTAAAGATATGTTCCCTCGTGCTCGACATCACCATCATAGGAAAAAGGCTATCACTGTCCACCCTATCCAATCCTCTGATCATCTTGTATGCCTCAATTAAGTCACCTCTTAACCTTCTACTCTCTAACGAAAACAGCATCAGGTCCCTCAGCCTTTCCTCATAAGATTTTCCCTCCATATAAGGCAACATTCTGGTAAATCTCCTCTGCACCCTTTCCAATGCTTCCACATCTTTCCTATAATGCGGCGACCAGAATTGCACGCAATACTCCAAATGCGGTCGCAGCAGAGTGTTGTATAGCTGCAACATGACCTCATGGCTCCTAAACTCAATCCCTCTACCAATAAAAGCTAACACACCGTACGCCTTCTTAACGACCCTCTCAACCTGGGTGGCAGCTTTCAGGATCTATGTACATGGACACCGAGATCTCTCTGCTCATCCACACTGCCAAGAATCTTACCATTAGATCAGAACTCAGTCTTTTTGTTATTCCTTCCAAAATGAATCACCTGACACTTTTCTGCATTAAACTCCATTTGCCACCTCTCAGCCAGGCGCTGCAGCTTATCTGTGTTCCTCTGTAACTTGTAACATCCTTCCGCACTGTCCACAACTCCATCGACTTTAGTGTCATCTGCAAATTTACTCACCCATCCTTCCACGCCCTCCTCCAGGTCATTTATAAAAATGACAAACAGCAGTGGCCCCAAAACAGATCCTTGTGGTACACCGCTAGTAACTGGACTCCAGTCTGAACATTTCCCATCAACCACCACCCTTTGTCTTCTTCCAGCTAGCCAATTTCTGATCCAAACTGCAAAATCACCCTGAATCCCATGCCTCCGTATTTTCTGCAGTAGCCTACCATGGCGAACGTTATCAAACGCTTTACTGAAATCCATATACACCACATCAACTGCTTTACCCTCATCCACCTGTTTGGTCACCTTCTCAAATAACTCTATAAGTTTTGTGAGGCACGACCTACCCTTCACAAAACCGTGTTGACTATCTCTAATCAAATTATTCCTTTCCAGATGATTATACATCATATCTCTTATAAACCTTTCCAATATTTTTCCCACAACAGAAGTAAGGCTCACTGGTCTATAGTTACCGGGGTTATCTCTGCTCCCCTTCTTGAACGAGGGGACAACATTTGCTATCCTCCAGTCTTCTGGGACTATTCCTGTAGACAAAGATTAGTTAAAGATCAAGGCCAAAGGCTCAGCAATCTCCTACCTAGCATCCCAGAGAATCCTAGGATAAATCCCAACTGGCCCAGGTGACTTATCTATTGTCACACTTTCCAGAATTGCTAACACCTCCTCCTTATGAACCTCAAGTCCTTCTAGTCTAGTAGCCTGTATCTCGGTATTCTCCTCGACATCACTGTCTGTTTCCTGTGAGAATACTGACGAAAAATATTCATTTAGCACCTCTTCTATCTCCTCGGACTCCAAGCACAACTTCCCACTCCTGTCCTTGACTGGCCCTACTCTTATCCTTGTCATTCTTTTATTTCTCATATATCTATAGAAAGCTTTAGTGTTATCCTTGTTCCTACCTGCCAAAGACTTCTCATGTCCCCTCCTGGCTCGTCTTAGCTCTCTCTTTAGGTCCTTCCTAGCTAACTTGCAACTCTCGAGCGCCCTAACTGCACCTTCATGTCTCATCTTTACATAAGTCTCCTTCTTCCTCTTGACAAGTGTTTCGACTGCTTTAGTAAACCACGGTTACCTCACTCGACCACTTCCTCCCTGCCTGACAGGTACATACTTATCAAGGACACTCAGTAGCTGTCCCTTGAACAAGCTCCACATTTCCATTGTGCCCATCTCCCGCAGTTTTCCTCTCCATCCGATGCATCCTAAGTCTTGCCTCATCGCATCATAATTGCCTTTCCCCCAGATATAATTCTTGCCCGGCGGTATATACCTATCCCTTTCCATCACTAAAGTAAACGTAATCGAATTGTGGTCATTATCAGCAAAGTGCTCACCTACCTCCAAATCTAACACCTGTCCTGGTTCATTACCCAGTCCCAAATCCAATATGGCCTCGCCTCTCGTTGGCCTATCTACATACTGTGTGAGGAAACCCTCCTGCACACATTGGACAAAAACGGAACCATCTAATGTACTCGAAATATAGCCTTACTGCGCTATGGTACATTGCGTATGTGAGGGGTATGTGGTGTATCGGCTGAATAATTGTGGGATCGTACAATGCGTATGTGATGGGTGTGTGGTGTATTGTGTGGTTACCCAGCCTATGGCCAATGTACATTGGGTATTAGAGGGGTGTGTGGTTTACTGGGTGACTGACTGGACTATGGTGCATTGCGTATGTGAGGGGTGTGCGGTGTACTGGCTGACTGACAGGGTAATGGTACATTGCGTATGTGAGGGGTGTGTGGTTTGCTGGGTGACTGACTGGGCTACGGTCCATTGCGTATGTGAGTGGTGTGTGGTTTACTGGGTGACTAACTGGGCTATGGTACATTGCGTATGTGAGGGGTGTGTGGTTTGCTGGGTGACTGACGGGTCTTTGGCACATTGTGTATGTGAGGAGTGTGCGGTTTACTGGGTGACTGACTGGGCTTTGGTACATTGCGTCTGTGTGGGGTGTGTGGTGTACTGGGTGACTGTCTGCGCTATGGTACATTGCGTATGTGAGGGGTATGTGGTGTATTGGCTGACTAAATGTGGGATCGTACATTGCGAATGTGATAGGTGTGTGGTGTATTGTGTGGTTAACCAGCCTATGGTCAATGGTACATTGCGTATATGAGGGGTGTGCGGTGTACTGGCTGACTGACAGGGCAATGGCACATTGCGTATGTGAGGGGTGTGTGGTTTACTGGGTGACTAATTGGGACATGGTACATTGCGAATATGAGGGGTGTGTGGTTTACTGGGTGACTGTCTGCACTATGGTACATTGCGTATGTGAGGGGTATGTGGTGTATCGGCTGAATAATTGTGGGATCGTACAATGCGTATGTGAGGGGTGTGTGGTGTATTGTGTGGTTAACCAGCCTATGGTCAATGTACATTGAGTATTAGAGGGGTGTGTGGTTTACTGGGTGACTGACTGGACTATGGTGCATTGCGTATGTGAGGGGTGTGCGGTGTACTGGCTGACTGACAGGGTAATGGTACATTGCGTAAGTGAGTGGTGTGTGGTTTGCTGGGTGACTGACTGGGCTACGATCCATTGTGTATGTGAGGAGTGTGCGGTTTACTGGGTGACTAACTGGGCTATGGTACACTGTGTATATGAGGGGTGCGTGGTTTGCTGGGTGACTGACGGGTCTTTGGCACATTGTGTATGTGAGGAGTGTGCGGTTTACTGGGTGAGTGACTGGGCTTTGGTACATTTTGTATGTGTGGGGTGTGTGGTGTACTGGGTGACTGTCTGCGCTATGGTACATTGCGTATGTGAGGGGTATGTGGTGTATTGGCTGACTAAATGTGGGATCGTACAATGCGTATGTGATAGGTGTGTGGTGTATTGTGTGGTTAACCAGCCTATGGTCAATGGTACATTGAGTATGTGAGGGGTGTGTGGTTTACTGGGTGACTGACTGGACTATGGTACATTGCGTATATGAGGGGTGTGCGGTGTACTGGCTGACTGACAGGGCAATGGCACATTGCGTATGTGAGGGGGGTGTGGTTTACTGGGTGACTGTCTGCGCTGTGGTACATTGCGTATGTGAGGGGTATGTGGTGTATCGGCTGACTAATTGTGGGATCGTACAATGCGTATGTGAGGGGTGTGTGGTGTATTCTGTGACTGACTGGTCTATGGTCCATTGTGTATGTGAGGGGTGTGTGGCGTAATGGGTGACTAATTGGACGATCTTACATTGCGCATTTGATGGGGGGGGTGTACAGGATGACTGAATGGGCGATGATACATTGCGTATGTGAGTGGTGTGTGGTTTATTGTCTCTAACTGTGCAATCGTACATTGCGTAGGTGAGGGGTATGTGGTTTACTGGATGACTGACTGGGCAATGGTTCATGGCATATGTCAGCTGTGTTAGGTTTATTGTGTGGCTCGCTGGGCTCCGGTACATTGCGTATGTGAGGGGTGTGTACTTTCCTGGGTGACTGACTGTGCTATGGTACATTCCGTACGCGAGAGGTGAGTGGTTTACTGAGTGACTGATTGGGCGATCGTACATTGCGTATGTCAGGGGTGTATGGTTTACTGGGTGACTGACGGGGCCAAGCACAATCAGTCTATGTGACTATGGTTCGTTGCGTGTGTGAGTGATTTACTGGGTGACTTACTGGGCTATGGTTCATTGCGTGTGTGAGGGGTCTGTGGTTTACTGGGTGACTGACAGGGCAATGGTACATTGCGTATGTGAGGGATGTGTGGTGTACTGGGTGACTGTCTGGGCTATGGTTCATGGCGTGTGTAAGGGGTTTGTGTTTTTTTCTGGCTGACAGACTGGGCGACAGTACATTGCGCATGCGAGGGGTGTGTGGTGTACCGGGTGACTGACTGGTCGATGTTCCATTGCTTATGTGAGGGGTGTGTGCGTATTGTGTGGCTAACTGGGCAATGGTACATTGCGTATGTAAGGGGTGTGTGGTTTTCTGGGTGACTGACTGGACAATGGTACATTATCATAAAATTTACAACGCAGAAGGAGGCCATTCGTCCCATCGAGTCAGCACTGGCTCATGGAAAGAGCAACCAACCCAACGTCAACACCTCCACCCTATCCCCATAACCCAGTAACCCTACACAACACTAAGGGCAATTTACCATGGCCAATCCACCTAACCTGCACATCTTTGGACTGTGGGACGAAACCGGAGCACCCGGAGGAAACCCACGCACACACGGGGAGGATGTGCAGACTCCGCACAGACAGTGACCCAAGCAGGAATCGAACCTGGGACCCTGGTGCTGTGAAGCAATTGTGCTATTCACAATGCTACCGTGCTGCCCTACACATTGCGTATGTGAGGGGTGTGTGGTGTACTAGGTGACTGACTGTGCTGAGGTACATTGCGTATGTGAGGGGTTTGTGGTTTCCAGGGTGACTGACTGGGCTATGGTACACTGTGTATGTGAGGGGTGCGTGGTTTCCAGGGTGACTGACTGGGCTATGGTAGACGGTGTATGTGAGGGGTGTGTGGTTTGCTGGGTGACTGACTGGCCTTTGGTACATTGTCGATGTGAGGAGTGTGCGGTTTACTGGGTGAATGTCTGGGCTATGGTACATTGCGTAAGTGAGGGGTGCGTGGTTTTCTGTGTGGCTGTCTGGGCTATGGTACACTGCTTATGTGAGGGGTGTGTGGTGTATTGTCTGGCTGACTGGGCAATGGCACATTGTGTATGTGAGGGCTGTGCGGTTTCCTAGGTTACTGACTGGCTGTGGTAAATTGCGTGCGTGAGGGGTGTGTGTGGTTTACTGGGTGACTGACTGCGCTATGGTACATTGCGTATGTGAGTGGTGTGCTGTTTTCTGTGTGGCTGTCTGGACTCCGGTACATTGCTTATGTGAGGGGAGTGTGGTTTACTGAGTGACTGACTGGGCAATGGGACTTTGCGTATGTGAGGGGTGTGTGCTGTATTTTGTGGCTACTGAGCTATGCTACATTGCGTATGTGAGGGGTGAGTGGTGTATTGTGTGGCTGACTGGGCTGTGGTATATTGCTTATGTGAGGGGTGTGTGATTTACTGAGTGATTGACTGGCACATTGCGTATGTGAAGGGTGTTTGGTTTGCTGGTTGGCTTCCTGGGCTATGGTACATTGAGCCTGTGAGGGCTTTTGTGGTTTTCTGGGTGGCTGCCTGGGCAATGGTACATTGCGTATGTGAAGGTTGTGTGGTTTACTGGGTGACTGACTGGGCTATGGTACATAGCATGTGTGTGTGGGGAGTGGTGTATTGTGTGGCTAACTGAGCGATGGTCATTGCATATGTGAGGGGTGTATGGTGTACTGGGTGACTGATTGGGCTTTCGTCCATTGCGTATGTGAGGGGCATGTGGTGTACTGGGTGACTGACTGGGGTATGGCACATTGCGTCCGTGAAGAGTGTGTGGTTTAATGAGTGACGGATTGGGATATGGTACCTTGCGCATGTGAGGGGTGTATGGTTTTTGTGTGGCTAACTGAGCGATGGTACATTGCATATGCGAGGGGTGTGAGTTTTATTGGGCGACTGACTTGGCTATGGTATATAGCATGTGTGGGTGGTGTATGGTGTATTCTGTGGCTAACTGAGCGATGGTACATTGCGTGTGTGAGGGGTGTGTGGTTTGTTGGGTGTCTGACTGTGCTGCAGTACATTGCGTATGTGAGGGGTGTGTGGTTTACAGGTTAACTGACTCGGTAAGGTACATTGTGTGTGTGAGGGGTGTGTGGTCTATTGTGTGGCTGACTGGGCTATGGTTCATTGCGTCTGTAATGGGTGTGTGGTGAATTGTGTGGCGAACTGAACGATGGTACATTGCATATGTGATGGGTGTGTGGTGTACTGGGTGACTGACTGGGCTGTGGCACATTGCGTGTGTGAGGGGTGTGTGGTGTACTGGGTGACTGACTGGGCTGTGGCACATTGCGTGTGTGAGGGGTGTGTGGTGTACTGGGTGACTGACTGGGCTGTGGCACATTGCGTATGTGAGGGGTGTGTGGTTTACTGGGTGACTGACTGGGCTGTGGTACATTGCGTGCGTGAGGTGTGTGTGGTGTACTGGGTGACTGACTGGGCTATGGTACATTGCGTATGTGAGGGGTGTGTGGTTTACTGGGTGACTGACTGTGGTAGATTGCGTATGTGATGTGTGTGAGGTTTCCTGAGTGACTGACTGGGCAATGGGACTTTGCGTATGTGAGGGGTGTGTGCTGTATTGTGTGGCTTACTGAGCGATGGTACATTGCATATGTGAGGGGTGTGTGTTTTACTGGGTGACTGACTTGGCTATGGTTCATAGCATGTCTGGCTGGTGTGTGGTGTATTGTGTGGCTAACTGAGCGATGGTACATTGCGTTTGTGAGGGGTGCGTGGTTTACAGGGTGACTGACTCAGTAAGGTACATTGCGTGTGTTAGGGGTGTGTGGTCTATTGTTTGGCTGACTGGGCTATGGTTCATTGCATCTGTCATGGTTGCGTGGTGAATTGTGTGCCTAACTGAGCGATGGTAAATTGCATATGTGAGTGGTGTGTGGTGTACTGGGTGACTGACTGGGCTGTGGCACATTGCGTATGTGAGGGGTGTGTGGTTTACTGGGTGACTGACTGGGCTGTGGTACATTGCGTGCGTGAGGGGTGTGTGTGGTTTAATGGGTGACTGACTGGGCTATGGTACATTGCGTATGTGAGGTGTGTGTGGTTTGCTTGATGACTGCCTGGGCTATGGTTCATTGCGTATGTGAGTGGTGTGGTGTTTTCTGTGTGGCTGTCTTGGCTGCGGTACATTGCTTATGTGAGGGGAGTGTGGTTTACTGAGTGACTGACTGGGCAATGGGACTTTGCGTATGTGAGGGGTGTGTGCTGTATTGTGTGGCTTACTGGGCTATGGTACATTGCGTATGTGAGGGGTGTGTGGTGTATTGTGTGGCTGACTGGGCTGTGTTATATTGCTTATGTGAGGGCTGTGTGATTTACTGAGTGACTGACTGGCACATTGCGTATGTGAAGGGTGTATGGTTTGCTGGTTGGCTTCCTGGGCTATGGTACATTGAGCCTGTGAGGGCTGGTGTGGTTTTCTGGGTGGCTGCCTGGGCAATGGTACATTGCGTATGTGAAGGGTGTGTGGTTTACTGGGTGACTGACTTGGCTATGTTACATAGCATGTGTGGCTGGTGTGTGGTGTATTGTGTGGCTAACTGAGCGATGGTACATTGCCTTTGTGAGGGGTGTTTGATTTGCTGGGTGACTGACTGTTCTGCAGTACATTGCGTATGTGAGGGGTGTGTGGTTTACAGGGTGACTGACTCGGTAAGGTACATTGCGTGTGTGAGGCGTGTGTGGTCAATTGTGTGGCTGAATGGGCTATGGTTCATTGCGTGTGTAATGGGTGTGTGGTGAATTGAGTGGATAACTGAGCGATGGTACATTGCATATGTGAGGGGTGTGTGGTGTATTGGGTGACTGACTGGGCTGTGGCACATTGCGTGTGTAAGGGGGGTGTAGTTTACTGGGTGACTGATTGGGCTATGGTACATTGCGTGTGTGAGGGGTGTGTGATATACTGGGTGACTGACTAGGCTATGGCATATTGCGTGTGTGAGGTGTGTGTTGTTTACTGGGTACTGGGCTATGGTACATTGCGTATGTAAGGGGTGTGTGGGTTACTGAGTGACTGACTGGGCTGTGGTACATTGCGTATGTGAGGTGTGTGTGGTTTGTTGGGTGACTGATTGGACTATCGTACATTGATTATGTGAAGGGTGTGTGGTGTATTGTCTGGCTGACTGGGCAATGGCACATTGCGTATGTGAGTGGTGTGTTGTATTCTGTGTGGCTGTCTGGGCTGCATTACATTGCTTATGTGAGGGGTGTGTGATTTACTGAGTGACTGACTGGACATTGCGTATCTGAAGGGTGTATGGCTTGCTGGTTGGCTTCCTGGGCTATGGTACATTGAGCCTGTGAAGGCTGCTGTGGTTTACTGGGTGGCTGCCTGGGCAATGGAACATTGCGTATGTGAAGGGTGTGTGGTTTACTGGGTGAATGGCTGGGCTATGGTACATTGTGTATGTGAGGGGTGTGTGGTTTGCTGGGTGACTGACTGGGATTTGGTACATTGTGTATGTGAGGGGTGTGTGGTTTGCTGGGTGACTGACTGGGCAATGGTACTTTGCGTATGTGAGGGATGTGTGGTTTGTTGGGTGACTGACTGGGCTATGGTACTTTGCGTATGTGAGGGGTGTGTTGTTTACTGAGTGTGAGATGAGATGTGTCGATGATTTCGCTCACATTGACCACCCAAGTGAAGTTATTTACCGCCTTGCCACACTGCCGCCATGTTGGCGAAGCCGTGCGCTGGACATTAATATCCCGCAGAATCGGTACCACTTCCCTTTGTAAGGTCAGTAAAAAGACTTCCTGTGTCCTCCTACTTAAACTGACATCTAAAGTGTAACATCTGAACCATACAGGGCTGCACGGTAGCACAGTGGTTAGCACAATTGCTTCACAGCTCCAGGGTCCCAAGTTCGATTCCGGCTTGGGTCACTGTCTGTGCGGAGTCTGCACATCCTCCCCGTGTGTGCGTGTGTTTCCTCCGGGTGCTCCGGTTTCCTCCCACAGTCCAAACATGTGCCGGTTTGGTGGATTGGCCATGATAAATTGCCCCCAGTGTCCAGAATTGCCCTTAGTGTTGGGTGGGGCTACTGGATTATGGGGATATGGTGGATGTGTTGACCTTGGGTAGGGTGCTCTTTCCAAGAGCAGGTGCAGACTCCATGGGCCGAATGCCCTCCTTCTGCACTGTAAATTCTATGATAATCTATGATTCTAAACATTTATCCTGTTTGACCCTCCATGCCATTGCACACAGTCGGTGGTGTTGACAATATTGCATGAAGAACAGCTGACCAAGTTATACATACACACTGTGAAGCACAAAAATAATGATTGTATCCTCATCATGGTGGTGGTATGAAGGGGCATTACTGTGGGTATGGAGTCACACCGAGGTCAGACTGGGTAAGGGTGGCAGACTTCCTTCCCTAAAGGACATCAGTAAACTATATTGATGATTACAACAATCAATGATAGTTTCTGAGGCAATGGGGCTCCTGCAATCAGAGCCCGCTCACCTCTCCCATCAACCATGGCGCCTTCCCATTCAATCGCAGAAGGTGTAACACCTGCCCCTTTAGCTCTTCCATGCTTAACATCCCAGGCCCAAAACACTCATTCCAGGTTAAGCACCGTTTCACTTGCATCTCTTCCAATTTGTTCTACTGCGTGCGCTGCTCCCAATGTGGTCTTCTCTCTCGGAGAGACCAAACGCAGACTGGGTGGTCGCTTTGCTGAGCACCTTCGATCTGTGCGCATTCAGGACCCTGACGTCTCTGTTGCTTGCCATTTTACAAGACCCTGCTCCCATGCCCACATGTCTGTTCTTGGCCTTCTGCAATGTTCCAGTGAAGCTCAACGCAAACTGGAGGAACAACATCTTATCTTCCGGTTCGGCATGCTACAGCTTTCCGGTCTCAACATTGAATTCAACAACTTCAGATGATCAGCCCCACCTCGACCCATTTGTTTTCATTACATTTTAACTGTCTTTTACCACTTCTTTCTTTCCTAATATTCATTTAATCCACCCCCCCCCCCACCCACCAAATCTTATCCACCTTTCCTTCACCGTGTCCTCTTTGCTTCCCCGTCCCCCTCCCCCACATCTACAGTTCACCCTCTGATGTTAGTTTCCCCGCAGTTTGACCTTTCACACCTTTTGTTCTCTCTGGGGACTGCCATTAGCGCTCTTTCCCCTTGGTTTCTGTGGCCATTAGCACTCTTTCCCCTTGGTTTCTGTGGCCATTAGCACCCGGTTTCCCTGGGTTTCTGTGACTATGACGCATCTTTCATTGTCACTCTACAGTATAGATACTTCTCACTTTCTCTGTCTGTTAGCTTTGGCAAAGAGTCATCGGACTCAAAACGCTCCATCTTTTCTCTCCCGACAGATGCTGCCAGACTTGCTGAGATTTTCTAGCATTTTCTCTTTCGGCCCCTCACGGTCCACGTGACCAATTCGGGACCTATTGTATGTGAGCACGCGAATCACAACATTAGAACATAAGAACGAGGAGCAGGAGTAGGCCATCTGGCCCCACGAGCCTGCTCCACCATTCAATGAGATCATGGCTGATCTTTTGTGGACTCAGCTCCACTCTCCGGCCCGAACACCTCCATAACCCTTAATCCCTTTATTCTTCAAAAAACTATCTATATCTTAAAACATTTAATGAAGGAGCCTCAACTGCTTCACTGGGCAGGGAATTCCATAGATTCACAACCCTTTGGGTGAAGAAGTTCCTCCAAAACTCAGTCCTTAATCTACTTCCCCTTATTTTGAGGTTATGCCCCACCCCCCCCAGTTCAACTTTCACCCGCCAGTGGAAACAACCTGCCCGCATCTATCCTATCTATTCCCGACAACCAATGGGGGAAAAGCGTGGTTCGCTGGGAGCAGGAGGCGGGCAGTGGGGACCTGGGTGTTGCAGAATGAAAACGTCTTCAGTTTTCTGAGTGGGCAGTCCCCAACGTCCCTGTGTTGAAGCCTGATCACTTTGTCAGAATCTGTGGGCACAATAAGATTCGAATTAACCAGCTGCCCAAATTACTAAGTGTCCAATTCCCCAGACAAAAGATCTTTGTGCGGCGTTGGTGGTGGCCCTCAGGTTTACATAGTTTGTCTTAAGTCACGCTTCTTTACTATTGGAACAGGACGAGGATTCCGGGAATAATGATGCAATTAATACACACAACAGCCTTTTTAATCCTTCGGATTAACTTTGGGAATCTCTTCGACCTGCGCAATGTTTCAAGGCACAATGGAAACACTGTTCCAACGCGTCCCAAAGGCTGTAGTCTACCTCGATGATGTTTCAGTGAGAGGAACAACACAGAAAAACACTTGGTCAATTCAGAAGAGGCAGTGAGATGATTCAAAGATGCTGGCATCGAATTGAAGTGCGCAAAGTGTAGTTTCCAGGCCAGTGAGGTCACACACTTAGGATTCAAAGTAGCCTCAAAAGGCCTGCACAGTCTGAGGACAAGGAGAGGGACCGAAAGGAAGAGCTGCCACCCAATAATGTGTCGATGGTAGCCACGATGTGGAGATGCCGGCGTTGGACTGGGGTGAGCACTGTAAGAAGACTTACAACACCGGGTTAAAGTCCAACAGGTTTGTTTCGATGAATTCACCTGAGGAAGGAGCAGCGCTCCGAAAGCTAGTGACATCGAAACAAACCAGATGGACTTTAACCTGATGTTGTAAGACTTCTTACCAAATACTGTGGCATAAATAAAATGGTTTTATGGATTGGAAACTGCTGTGGCTAGTTCATCCGCAATCTGACCCGCACATTGGCTGCCCGACAGCTCCTGTTGAATAAACACCAGTTCAGGCATTGGAAAGAACCACAAGAACATGATTTACACCACGTCCAGCAGGCCCGACAGTCACCAAGCCTGTATGTGCACTATGATCCCAGTAAACTGATCAGCCTGTCCTGCGGCACTTCGCCTTATTGAATAGGTGTGGTCCTGTCTCATGGGATGGAGGATGACTCTGAGAGACCGAGTGCCTTTGTCCCCCGAACTGTCAGCGATTCCGAATGGAAGTGTGCACAGATTGACAGAAGACGGCCTCGCTGTAAATAATGCTGTGAATAAATTCCACCAGTACATGCAGGGCCGTGCTTTAACCATCCAGCAGACTCTCAGTCACTGCTGGGGCTCCTGGGTGAAGACAAGCCAATTCCCACAATTGCCTCAGTCAGGGTCCGGCTGTGGATTGGTGTTGGCGGCCTCCAGCTCCATTGCCCAGCAGCAGCCGGGGATGCAAATCACAAACACCGATGTCCAGAGTGGGCTCCAGCTCCCAAATGTTTGACATCCAAATCCGCCCAGCAAGAGATTGTCCGGCTGGGAGCCTATACAGCCACCCCCTGGGCTCGTTCGTCCAGATAAAGAACTGGACTCACCGCGATCCGGTCCTTTCCAGGGACAAGCGAATGATCCTCACCGGATGGCATCCAGACAATTCAGACCAGATAAGGCCCCACCTCATCAGAAACCATGAACTGCGTTGTGAGGACAGAGTCTTCCTCTGGCCTGCCGGGAGGGGATTCAAACCCCAGCGAGGCAGCCACTGCTGCAGGGGGTATACAGTGCACAACCTGGCCACACAGGAATGGGAATGTTGACCAGGAGCTTCAGGGGTTATACAGAGCACACTCTGGCCACACAGAGATGGGAATGTTGACCAGGAGCTGCAGGGGTTATACAGAGCACACTCTGGCCACACAGAGATAAGAATGTTGACCAGGAGCAGGGGTTATACAGAGCACACCCTGGCCACACAGAGAAGGGAATGTTGACCAGGAGCTGCAGGGGTTATACAGAGCACACCCTGGCCACACAGAGATGGGAATGTTGGCCAGGAGCTGCAGGAGTTATTCAGAGCACACCCTGGCCACACAGAGATGGGAACTTTGACCAGGATCTGCAATGAATTGCCAGGCACCCTGTCTAGTTTTAGACATGGTGGAATTGCCAGACATTCGGTCCCGTATCAGACATGGTGGAATTACAAGGCAGACGGTACAGTGTCAGACATGGTGGAATTGCTCCCCAGATGGCCCAGTGTCAGACATGGTGGAATTGCCAGGCAGACGGTCCAATGTCAGACATGGTGGAATCACAAGGCAGGTGGTCCAGTGTCAGACATGGTGGAATCACAAGGCAGGCGGTCCAGTGTCAGGCATGGTGGAATTGCCAGGCAGTCGGTCCAATGTCAGACATGGTGGAATTGCCACGGAGATGGTCCTGTGTCAGACATGGTGTAATTGCCAGGCAGACGGTCCAGTATCAGACATGGTGGAATTGCCAGGCAGACGGTCCTGTGTCAGACATGGTGGAATTGCCAGGCAGACGGTCCAGTGTCAGACATGGTGGAATTGCCAGGCAGAGGATCCAGTGTCAGACATGGTGAAATTGACAGGCGGACGGTGCAGTGTCAGACATGGTGGAATTGACAGGCAGACGGTCCAGTGTCAGACATGGTGGAATTGTCAGGCAGACGGTCCAGTATCAGCCATGTTGGAATTACGAGGCTAACGGTCCAGTCTCAGATATTGTGGAATTGCTAGGCAGACGGTTCAGTGTCAGACATGGTGGAATTGCCAGGCAGACGGTCCAGAGTGAGACATGGTAGAGTTGCCAGGCAGACTGACCAGTGTCAAACATGGTGGAATTACAAGGAAGACGGTCCTGTATCAGACATGCTGCAATTGCCAGGCAGACGGTCCATCCTCAGAAATGGTTGAATTGCAGTTACCGTCGAGTGTCAGCCATGGTGGAATTGCCCGGCAAATGGTCCAGTGTCGGACCTGGTGGAATTGCCAGGCAGACGGTCCAGTGTAAGACATGGTGGAATTGCCAGGGAGAAAGTCCAGTGTTAGAATAGCGGTATATCCAGGCAGACAGTGCAGCGTCAGACATGTTGGAATTGCCGGGCAGACTTTCCCGTGTCAGACATCGTGGAATTACAAGGCAGACGGTCCAGTGTCAGTATTGGTGGAATTGCCAGGCAGACTGTCCAGTATCTGACATGGTGGAATTGCCAGACAGACGGTCCAGTGTCAGACATGGTGGAATTGCCAGGCTGACGGTCCAGTGTCAGACATGGTGGAATACCAGGCAGACGTTCCAGTGTCAGACATGATGGAAATTCCAAGCAGACAGTCCAGTTTCAGACATGGTGGAATTGACAGGCAGACGGTCCTGTGCCAGACATGGTGGAATTACAAGGCAGACGGTCCAGTGTCTGACATGGTGGAATTGCCAGGCAGACGTCCAGTGTCAGACATGGTACAATTGTCAGGTAGACAGTCCAGTGTCAGACATTGTACAATTGTCAGGCAGAGAGTCCAGTTTCAGACATGGTGTAATTTCGAGGCAGACGGTCCAGTGTCAGACATGGTGGAATTACGAGGCAGACGGTCCAGTGTCAGACATGTTGGAATTGCCAGTCAGACGGTCCAGTGTCAGACATGGTGGAATTGCCAGGCAAGAGCCCAGTGACAGACATGGTGGAATTGACAGGCAGGCGGTCCATTGTCAGACATGGAGGAATTGACAGGCAGACGGTCCAGTGTCAGACATGGTGGAATTGCCAGGCAGACGGTCCAGTGTCAGACATGGTGGAATTGCCAGTCAGACGGTCCAGTGTCAGACATGGTGGAATTGCCAGGCAGTAGGTCCAGTGTCAGACATGGTGTAATGATAAGGTAACTGTCCAGTGTCAGACATGGTGGAATTGTCAGGCAGACGGTCCACTGTCCAACATGGTGGAATTACAAGGCAGACGGTCCACTTTCAGACATGCTGGAATTGCGAGGCAGATGGTCCATAGTCAGACATGACGGAATTACAAGGCAGGCGGTCCAGTGTCAGACATTGTGGAATTACAAGGCAGGCGGTCCAGTGTCAGACATAGTTGAATTGCCAGGCAGACGGTCCAGTGTCAGACATTGTGGAATTACAAGGCAGGCGGTCCAGTGTCAGACATGGTGGAATTGCCAGGCAGACGGTCCAGTGTCAGACATGGTGGAATTACAAGGCAGGCGGTCCAATGTCAGACATGGTGGAATTACCAGGCGGTCCAGTGTCAGACATGGTGGAATTACAAGGCAGAGGGTCCAGTGTCAGACATGGTGGAATTGCCAGTGTCAGTATCAGACATGGTGGAATTACAATGCAGACGGTCCAGTGTCAGACATGGTGGAATTGCCAGGCAGACGGTCCAGTTTCAGACATGGTGGATTGGCCAGGCAGACGGTCCATTCTCAGACATGGTGGAATTACAAGGCAGAGGGTCCAGTGTCAGACATGGTGGAATTGCCAGTGTCAGTATCAGACATGGTGGAATTACAATGCAGACGGTCCAGTGTCAGACATGGTGGAATTGCCAGGCAGACGGTCCAGTTTCATACATGGTGGAATTGACAGGCAGACGGTCCAGTGTCAGGCATGGTGGAATTGCCAGCAGACAGTCCATCGTAAGAAATGGTTGAGTTGCCAGGATCCGTCGAGTGTCACACATGGTGGAATTGAAAGACAGACGGCCCAGTGTTAGACATGGTGCAATTAAAAGGCAGACTGTCCAGTGTCAGACATGGTGGTATTGTCAGTCAGACGGTCCAGTGTCAGACATGGTGGAATTACAAGGCAGGCGGTCCAGTGTCAGACATGTTGGAATTACTAGGCAGACGGTCCAGTGTCAGATATGGTGGAATTACAATGCAGACGGACCAGTGTCAGACATGGTGGAATTGCCAGACAGGTGCCCAGTGAAAGACATGGTGGAATTGCCACGCAGACAATCCAGTCACAGACATGGTGGGATTATAAGGCAGTCGTTCCAGTGTCAGACATGGTGGAATTACAAGGCAGGCTGTCCAGTGTCAGACATGGTTGAATTGACAGGCAGACGGCCCAGTGTCAGACATGGTGGAATTACAAGGCCGACGGTCCAGTGTCAGACATGGTGGAATTGCCGGGTATACAGTCCATTGTCTGACATTTTTGAAATACAAGGCAGTTGGTCCAGTTTCAGACTTGGAGGAATTGCCAGGCAGAATGTCCAGTGTCAGACACGGTGGAATTAGAAGGCAGACTGTCCAGTGTCAGATATGATGGAATGACAAGGCAGATGTTCCAGTGTCAGACATGGTGGAATTGCCAGGCAAGAGCCCAGTGACAGACATGGTGGAATTGCCAGGCAGACGGTCCAGTGTCAGACATGGTGGAATTGACAGGCAGACGGTCCAGTGTCAGACGTGGTGGAATTGTCAGGCAGACGGTCCACTGTCCAACATGGTGGAATTACAAGGCAGACGGTCCTCTGTCAGACATGCTGGAATTGCGAAGCAGATGGTCCACAGTCAGACATGGTGGAATTGACAGGCAGACGGTCCAGTGTCAGACATGGTGGAATTGTCTTTGCAGACGGTCCAGTGTCAGAAATGTTGGAATTGCCAGTCAGACGGTCCAATGTCAGACATGGTGTGATGATAAGGTAACTGTCCAGTGTCAGACATGGTGGAATTGTCAGGCAGACGGTCCACTGTCAGACATGCTGGAATTGCGAAGCAGATGGTCCATAGTCAGACATGATGGAATTACAAGTCAGGCGGTCCAGTGTCAGACATTGTGGAATTGCCAGGCAGGCGGTCCAGTTTCAGACATGCTGGAAATACAAGGCAGGCGGTCCAATGTCAGACATGGTGGAATTACAAGGCAGGCGGTCCAGTGTCAGACATGGTGGAATTGCCAGTGTCCAGTATCAGACATGGTGGAATTACAAAGCAGGCGGTCCAGTGTCAGACATGGTGGAATTGACAGGCAGACGGTCCAGTGTCAGACATGTTGGAATTGCCAGCAGACAGTCCATCGTAAGAAATGGTTGAGTTGCCAGGATCCGTCGTGTGTCAGACATGGTGGAATTGAAAGACAGACGGCCCAGTGTTAGACATAGTGCAATGAAAAGGCAGACTGTCCAGTGTCAGACATGGTGGAATTGCCAACAGACGGCCCAGTGTCAGACATGGTGGAATTACAAGGCAGACGGTCCAGTGTCAGACATGGTGGAATTGACAGGCAGACGGTCCAGTGTCAGACATGGTGGAATTGACAGGCAGACGGTCCAGTGTCAGACATGGTGGAATTGACAGGCAGACGGTCCAGTGTCGGACATGGTGGAATTGTCTTTGCAGACGGTCCAGTGTCAGAAATGTTGGAATTGCCAGTCAGACGGTCCAATGTCAGACATGGTGTAATTGTCAGGCAGACGGTCCACTGTGCAACATGCTGGAATTACAAGGCAGTCGGTCCACTGTCAGACATGCTGGAATTGCGAGGCAGATGGCCCATAGTCAGACAAGGTGGAATTACAAGGCAGGCGGTCCAGTGTCAGACATGGTGGAATTACAAGGCAGAGGGTCCAGTGTCAGACATGGTGGAATTGCCAGTGTTCAGTGTCAGACATGGTGCAATTACAATGCAGACGTTCCAGTGTCAGACATGGTGGAAATGAGAGGCTGGCGGTCCAGTGTCAGATATGGTGGAATTACAAGGCAGACGGTCCACTGTCAGACATGCTGGAATTGCGAGGCAGATGGTCCATAGTCAGACATGATGGAATTACAAGTCAGGCGGTCCAGTGTCAGACATTGTGGAATTACAAGGCAGGCGGTCCAGTGTCAGACATGGTTGAATTGCCAGGCAGACGGTCCAGTGTCAGACATTGTGGAATTACTAGGCAGACGGTCCAGTGTCAGATATGGTGGAATTACAAGGCAGACGGACCAGTGTCAGACATGGTGGAATTGCCAGACAGGTGCCCAGTGAAAGACATGGTGGAATTGCCACACAGACAATCCAGTCACAGACATGGTGGGATTACAAGGCAGTCGTTCCAGTGTCAGACATGGTGGAATTACAAGGCAGGCTGTCCAGTGTCAGACATGGTTGAATTGACAGGCAGACGGCCCAGTGTCAGACATGGTGGAATTACAAGGCCGACGGTCCAGTGTCAGACATGGTGGAATTGCCGGGTATACAGTCCATTGTCTGACATTTTTGAAATACAAGGCAGTTGGTCCAGTTTCAGACTTGGAGGAATTGCCAGGCAGAATGTCCAGTGTCAGACACGGTGGAATTAGAAGGCAGACTGTCCAGTGTCAGATATGATGGAATGACAAGGCAGATGTTCCAGTGTCAGACATGGTGGAATTGCCAGGCAAGAGCCCAGTGACAGACATGGTGGAATTGCCAGGCAGACGGTCCAGTGTCAGACATGGTGGAATTGACAGGCAGACGGTCCAGTGTCAGACGTGGTGGAATTGTCAGGCAGGCGGTCCACTGTCCAACATGGTGGAATTACAAGGCAGACGGTCCTCTGTCAGACATGCTGGAATTGCGAAGCAGATGGTCCACAGTCAGACATGGTGGAATTGACAGGCAGACGGTCCAGTGTCAGACATGGTGGAATTGTCTTTGCAGACGGTCCAGTGTCAGAAATGTTGGAATTGCCAGTCAGACGGTCCAATGTCAGACATGGTGTGATGATAAGGTAACTGTCCAGTGTCAGACATGGTGGAATTGTCAGGCAGACGGTCCACTGTCAGACATGCTGGAATTGCGAAGCAGATGGTCCATAGTCAGACATGATGGAATTACAAGTCAGGCGGTCCAGTGTCAGACATTGTGGAATTGCCAGGCAGGCGGTCCAGTTTCAGACATGCTGGAAATACAAGGCAGGCGGTCCAATGTCAGACATGGTGGAATTACAAGGCAGGCGGTCCAGTGTCAGACATGGTGGAATTGCCAGTGTCCAGTATCAGACATGGTGGAATTACAAAGCAGGCGGTCCAGTGTCAGACATGGTGGAATTGACAGGCAGACGGTCCAGTGTCAGACATGTTGGAATTGCCAGCAGACAGTCCATCGTAAGAAATGGTTGAGTTGCCAGGATCCGTCGTGTGTCAGACATGGTGGAATTGAAAGACAGACGGCCCAGTGTTAGACATAGTGCAATGAAAAGGCAGACTGTCCAGTGTCAGACATGGTGGAATTGCCAACAGACGGCCCAGTGTCAGACATGGTGGAATTACAAGGCAGACGGTCCAGTGTCAGACATGGTGGAATTGACAGGCAGACGGTCCAGTGTCAGACATGGTGGAATTGACAGGCAGACGGTCCAGTGTCAGACATGGTGGAATTGACAGGCAGACGGTCCAGTGTCGGACATGGTGGAATTGTCTTTGCAGACGGTCCAGTGTCAGAAATGTTGGAATTGCCAGTCAGACGGTCCAATGTCAGACATGGTGTAATTGTCAGGCAGACGGTCCACTGTGCAACATGCTGGAATTACAAGGCAGTCGGTCCACTGTCAGACATGCTGGAATTGCGAGGCAGATGGCCCATAGTCAGACAAGGTGGAATTACAAGGCAGGCGGTCCAGTGTCAGACATGGTGGAATTACAAGGCAGAGGGTCCAGTGTCAGACATGGTGGAATTGCCAGTGTTCAGTGTCAGACATGGTGCAATTACAATGCAGACGTTCCAGTGTCAGACATGGTGGAAATGAGAGGCTGGCGGTCCAGTGTCAGATATGGTGGAATTACAAGGCAGACGGTCCACTGTCAGACATGCTGGAATTGCGAGGCAGATGGTCCATAGTCAGACATGATGGAATTACAAGTCAGGCGGTCCAGTGTCAGACATTGTGGAATTACAAGGCAGGCGGTCCAGTGTCAGACATGGTTGAATTGCCAGGCAGACGGTCCAGTGTCAGACATTGTGGAATTACAAGGCAGGCGGTCCAGTGTCAGACATGGTGGAATTGCCAGGCAGACGGTCCAGTGTCAGACATGGTGGAATTACAAGGCAGGCGGTCCAATGTCAGACCTGGTGGAATTACCAGGCGGTCCAGTGTCAGACATGGTGGAATTACAAGGCAGAGGGTCCAGTGTCAGACATGGTGGAATTGCCAGTGTCAGTATCAGACATGATGGAATTACAATGCAGACGGTCCAGTGTCAGACATGGTGGAATTGCCAGGCAGACGGTCCAGTTTCAGACATGGTGGAATTGCCAGGCAGACGGTCCATTCTCAGACATGGTGGAATTACAAGGCAGAGGGTCCAGTGTCAGACATGGTGGAATTGCCAGTGTCAGTATCAGACATGGTGGAATTACAATGCAGACGGTCCAGTGTCAGACATGGTGGAATTGCCAGGCAGACGGTCCAGTTTCAGACATGGTGGAATTGACAGGCAGACGGTCCAGTGTCAGGCATGGTGGAATTGCCAGCAGACAGTCCATCGTAAGAAATGGTTGAGTTGCCAGGATCCGTCGAGTGTCACACATGGTGGAATTGAAAGACAGACGGCACAGTGTTAGACATGGTGGAATTGTCAGTCAGACGGTCCAGTGTCAGACATGGTGGAATTACAAGGCAGACGGTCCAGTGTCAGACATGTTGGAATTACTAGGCAGACGGTCCAGTGTCAGACATGGTGGAATTGCCAGGCAGACGGTCCAGTGTCAGACATGGTGGAATTGCCAGGCAGACGGTCCAGTGTCAGACATGGTGGAATTGCCAGGCAGACGATCCAGTGTCAGACATGGTGGAATTGCCAGGCAGACAGTCCAGTGTCAGACATGGTGGAATTACAAGGCAGACGGTCCAGTGTCAGACATGGTGGAATTACAAGGCAGAGGGTCCAGTGTCAGACATGGTGGAATTGCCGGGTATACAGTCCATTGTGAGACATTTTTGAAATACAAGGCAGTTGGTCCAGTTTCAGACTTGGAGGAATTACCAGGCAGAATGTCCAGTGTCAGACACGGTGGAATTAGAAGGCAGACTGTCCAGTGTCAGACATGGTGTATTGATAAGGTAACTGTCCAGTGTCAGACGTGGTGGAATTGTCAGTCAGACGGTCCACTGTCCAACATGGTGGAATTACAAGGCAGACGGTCCTCTGTCAGACATGCTGGAATTGTCTTTGCAGACGGTACAGTGTCAGAACTGTTGGAATTGCCATTCAGACGGTCCAATGTCAGACATGGTGTAATGATAAGGTAACTGTCCAGTGTCAGACATGGTGGAATTGTCAGGCAGACGGTCCACTGTGCAACATGGTGGAATGACAAGGCAGACGGTCCACTGTCAGACATGCTGGAATTGCCAGGCAGACGGCCCAGTGTCAGAAATGGTGGAATTACAAGGCAGACGGTCCAGTGTCAGACATGGTGGAATTGCCGGGCAGACGGTCCTGTGTCAGACATGGTGGAATTGCCAGGCAGACTGTCCTGTGTCAGACATGGTGGAGTTGTCAGTGTCAGTATCAGACATGGTGGAATTACAATGCAGACGTTCCAGTGTCAGACATGGTGGAATTGCCAGGCAAGAGCCCAGCGACAGACATGGTGGAATTGACAGGCAGGCGGTCCATTGTCAGACATGGTGGAATTGTCAGGCAGACGGTCCACTGTGCAACATGGTGGAATTGCAAGGCAGACGGTCCACTGTCAGACATGCTGGAATTGCGAGGCAGATGGTCCATAGTCAGACATGATGGAATTACAAGTCAGGCGGTCCAGTGTCAGACATTGTGGAATTGCCAGGCAGACGGTCCAGTGTCAGACATGGTGGAATTACAATGCAGGCGGTCCAATGTCAGACATGGTGGAATTACAAGGCAGGCGGTCCAGTGTCAGACATGGTGGAATTACAAGGCAGAGGGTCCAGTGTCAGACATGGTGGAATTGCCAGTGTCAGTATCAGACATGGTGGAATTACAATGCAGACGGTCCAGTGTCAGACATGGTGGAATTGCCAGGCAGACGGTCCAGTGTCAGACAAGGTGGAATTGACAGGCAGACGGTCCAGTGTCAGACACGGTGGAATTGCCAGGCAGACGGTCCAGTTTCAGACATGGTGGAATTGACAGGCAGACGGTCCAGTGTCAGGCATGGTGGAATTGCCAGCAGACAGTCCATCGTAAGAAATGGTTGAGTTGCCAGGATCCGTCGAGTGTCAGACATGGTGGAATTGAAAATCAGACGGCCCAGTGTTAGACGTGGTGCAATTAAAAGGCAGACGGTCCAGTGTCAGACATGTTGGAATTACAAGGCAGACGGTCCAGTGTCAGACATGGTGGAATTGCCAGTGTCAGTATCAGACATGGTGGAATTACAATGCAGACGGTCCAGTGACAGACATGGTGGAATTGACAGGCAGACGGTCCAGTGTCAGACATGGTGGAATTGAAAGACAGACGGCCCAGTGTCAGACATTTTGCAAGTAAAAGGCAGACTGTCCAGTGTCAGACATGGTGGAATTGACAGGCAGACGGTCCAGTGTCAGACATGGTGGAATTGACAAGCAGACGGTCCAGTGTCAGACATGGTGGAATTACAAGGCAGACGGTCCAGTGTCAGACATGGTGGAATTGCCAGTGTCAGTATCAGACATGGTGGAATTACAATGCAGACGGTCCAGTGTCAGACATGGTGGAATTGCCAGGCAGACGGTCCAGTTTCATACATGGTGGAATTGACAGGCAGACGGTCCAGTGTCAGGCATGGTGGAATTGCCAGCAGACAGTCCATCGTAAGAAATGGTTGAGTTGCCAGGATCCGTCGAGTGTCACACATGGTGGAATTGAAAGACAGACGGCCCAGTGTTTGACATGGTGCAATTAAAAGGCAGACTGTCCAGTGTCAGACATGGTGGAATTGTCAGTCAGACGGTCCAGTGTCAGACATGGTAGAATTGTCAGTCAGACGGTCCAGTGTCAGACATGGTGGAATTACAAGGCAGACGGTCCAGTGTCAGACATGGTGGAATTGCCAGCAGACAGTCCATCGTAAGAAATGGCTGAGTTGCCAGGATCCGTCGAGTGTCACACATGGTGGAATTGAAAGACAGACGGCCCAGTGTTAGACATGGTGCAATTAAAAGGCAGACTGTCCAGTGTCAGACATGGTGGAATTGTCAGTCAGACGGTCCAGTGTCAGACATGGTGGAATTACAAGGCAGACGGTCCAGTGTCAGATATGGTGGAATTACAAGGCAGACGGTCCAGTGTCAGACATGGTGGAATTGCCAGGCAGGTGCCCAGTGTCAGACATGGTGGAATTGCCACGCAGACAGTCCAGTCACAGACATGGTGGGATTGCCAGGCAGACGGTCCAGTGTCAGACATGGTGGAATTACAAGGCAGGCGGTCCAGTGTCAGACATGGTGGAATTGACAGGCAGACGGTCCAGTGTCAGACATGGTGGAATTGCCGGGTATACATTCCATTGTCAGACATTTTTGAAATACAAGGCAGTTGGTCCAGTTTCAGACTTGGAGGAATTACCAGGCAGAATGTCCAGTGTCAGACACTGGACATTGGTGGAATTAGAAGGCAGACTGTCCAGTGTCAGATATGATGGAATAACAAGGCAGATGTTCCAGTGTCAGACATGGTGGAATTGCCAGGCAAGAGCCCAGTGACAGACATGGTGGAATTGACAGGCAGACGGTCCAGTGTCAGACATGGTGGAATTGACAGGCAGACGGTCCAGTGTCAGACATGGTGTATTGATAAGGTAACTGTCCAGTGTCAGACATGGTGGAATTGTCAGGCAGACGGTCCACTCTCCAACATGGTGGAATTACAAGGCAGACGGTCCTCTGTCAGACATGCTGGAATTGCGATGCAGATGGTCCACAGTCAGACATGGTGGAATTGACAGGCAGACGGTCCAGTGTCAGACATGGTGGAATTGTCTTTGCAGACGGTCCAGTGTCAGAAATGTTGGAATTGCCAGTCAGACGGTCCAATGTCAGACATGGTGTAATGATAAGGTAACTGTCCAGTGTCAGACATGGTGCAATTGTCAGGCAGACGGTCCACTGTGCAACATGGTGGAATTACAATGCAGACGGTCCAGTGTCAGACATGCTGGAATTGCGAGGCAGATGGTCCATATTCAGACATGATGGAATTACAAGTCAGGCGGTCCAGTGTCAGACATTGTGGAATTGCCAGGCAGACGGTCCAGTTTCAGACATGCTGGAATTGCAAGGCAGGCGGTTCAATGTCAGACATGGTGGAATTACAAGGCAGGCGGTCCGGTGTCAGACATGGTGGAATTGCCAGTGTCCAGTATCAGACATGGTGGAATTACAAAGCAGACGGTCCAGTGTCAGACATGGTGGAATTGACAGGCAGACGGTCCAGTGTCAGACATATTGGAATTGCCAGCAGACAGTCCATCGTAAGAAATGGTTGAGTTGCCAGGATCCGTCGAGTTTCAGACATGGTGGAATTGAAAGACAGACGGCCCAGTGTTAGACATGGTGCCATTAAAAGGCAGACTGTCCAGTGTCAGACATGGTGGAATTGTCAGGCAGACGGTCCAGTGTCAGACATGGTGGAATTGAAAGACAGACGGCCCAGTGTCAGACATTTTGCAAGTAAAAGGCAGACTGTCCAGTGTCAGACATGGTGGAATTGACAGGCAGACGGTCCAGTGTCAGACATGGTGGAATTGACAAGCAGACGGTCCAGTGTCAGACATGGTGGAATTACAAGGCAGACGGTCCAGTGTCAGACATGGTGGAATTGCCAGTGTCAGTATCAGACATGGTGGAATTACAATGCAGACGGTCCAGTGTCAGACATGGTGGAATTGCCAGGCAGACGGTCCAGTTTCATACATGGTGGAATTGACAGGCAGACGGTCCAGTGTCAGGCATGGTGGAATTGCCAGCAGACAGTCCATCGTAAGAAATGGTTGAGTTGCCAGGATCCGTCGAGTGTCACACATGGTGGAATTGAAAGACAGACGGCCCAGTGTTTGACATGGTGCAATTAAAAGGCAGACTGTCCAGTGTCAGACATGGTGGAATTGTCAGTCAGACGGTCCAGTGTCAGACATGGTAGAATTGTCAGTCAGACGGTCCAGTGTCAGACATGGTGGAATTACAAGGCAGACGGTCCAGTGTCAGACATGGTGGAATTGCCAGCAGACAGTCCATCGTAAGAAATGGTTGAGTTGCCAGGATCCGTCGAGTGTCACACATGGTGGAATTGAAAGACAGACGGCCCAGTGTTAGACATGGTGCAATTAAAAGGCAGACTGTCCAGTGTCAGACATGGTGGAATTGTCAGTCAGACGGTCCAGTGTCAGACATGGTGGAATTACAAGGCAGACGGTCCAGTGTCAGATATGGTGGAATTACAAGGCAGACGGTCCAGTGTCAGACATGGTGGAATTGCCAGGCAGGTGCCCAGTGTCAGACATGGTGGAATTGCCACGCAGACAGTCCAGTCACAGACATGGTGGGATTGCCAGGCAGACGGTCCAGTGTCAGACATGGTGGAATTACAAGGCAGGCGGTCCAGTGTCAGACATGGTGGAATTGACAGGCAGACGGTCCAGTGTCAGACATGGTGGAATTGCCGGGTATACATTCCATTGTCAGACATTTTTGAAATACAAGGCAGTTGGTCCAGTTTCAGACTTGGAGGAATTACCAGGCAGAATGTCCAGTGTCAGACACGGTGGAATTAGAAGGCAGACTGTCCAGTGTCAGATATGATGGAATAACAAGGCAGATGTTCCAGTGTCAGACATGGTGGAATTGCCAGGCAAGAGCCCAGTGACAGACATGGTGGAATTGACAGGCAGACGGTCCAGTGTCAGACATGGTGGAATTGACAGGCAGACGGTCCAGTGTCAGACATGGTGTATTGATAAGGTAACTGTCCAGTGTCAGACATGGTGGAATTGTTAGGCAGACGGTCCACTCTCCAACATGGTGGAATTACAAGGCAGACGGTCCTCTGTCAGACATGCTGGAATTGCGATGCAGATGGTCCACAGTCAGACATGGTGGAATTGACAGGCAGACGGTCCAGTGTCAGACATGGTGGAATTGTCTTTGCAGACGGTCCAGTGTCAGAAATGTTGGAATTGCCAGTCAGACGGTCCAATGTCAGACATGGTGTAATGATAAGGTAACTGTCCAGTGTCAGACATGGTGCAATTGTCAGGCAGACGGTCCACTGTGCAACATGGTGGAATTACAATGCAGACGGTCCAGTGTCAGACATGCTGGAATTGCGAGGCAGATGGTCCATATTCAGACATGATGGAATTACAAGTCAGGCGGTCCAGTGTCAGACATTGTGGAATTGCCAGGCAGACGGTCCAGTTTCAGACATGCTGGAATTGCAAGGCAGGCGGTTCAATGTCAGACATGGTGGAATTACAAGGCAGGCGGTCCGGTGTCAGACATGGTGGAACTGCCAGTGTCCAGTATCAGACATGGTGGAATTACAAAGCAGACGGTCCAGTGTCAGACATGGTGGAATTGACAGGCAGACGGTCCAGTGTCAGACATATTGGAATTGCCAGCAGACAGTCCATCGTAAGAAATGGTTGAGTTGCCAGGATCCGTCGAGTTTCAGACATGGTGGAATTGAAAGACAGACGGCCCAGTGTTAGACATGGTGCCATTAAAAGGCAGACTGTCCAGTGTCAGACATGGTGGAATTGTCAGTCAGACGGTCCAGTGTCAGACATGGTGGAATTGAAAGACAGACGGCCCAGTGTTAAACATGGTGCAATTAAAAGGCAGACTGTCCAGTGTCAGACATGGTGGAATTGTCAGTCAGACGGTCCAGTGTCAGACATGGTGGAATTACAAGGCAGGCGGTCCAGTGTCAGACATGGTGGAATTACAAGGCAGGCGGTCCAGTGTCAGACATGGTGGAATTGCCAGTGTTCAGTGTCAGACATGGTGCAATTACAATGCAGACGGTCCAGTGTCAGACATGGTGGAATTGCCAGGCAGACGGTCCAGTGTCAGACATGGTGGAATTACAAGGCAGGCGGTCCAGTGTCACACATGGTGGAATTGCCAGTGTTCAGTGTCAGACATGGTGCAATTACAATGCAGATGGTCCAGTGTCAGACATGGTGGAATTGCCAGGCAGACGGTCCAGTGTCAGATATGGTGGAATTACAAGGCAGACGGTCCAGTGTCAGACATGGTGGAATTGCCAGGCAGACGGCTCAGTGTCAGACACGGTGGAATTGCCAGGCAGACGGTCCGGTCACAGACATGGTGGAATTGCCAGTCAGACGGTCCAGTGTCAGACATGGTGGAATTGCCAGGCAAGAGCCCAGTGACAGACATGGTGGAATTGACAGGCAGACGGTCCAGTGTCAGACATGGTGGAATTGAAAGACAGACGGCCCAGTGTCAGACATTTTGCAAGTAAAAGGCAGACTGTCCAGTGTCAGACATGGTGGAATTGACAGGCAGACGGTCCAGTGTCAGACATGGTGGAATTGACAAGCAGACGGTCCAGTGTCAGACATGGTGGAATTACAAGGCAGACGGTCCAGTGTCAGACATGGTGGAATTGCCAGTGTCAGTATCAGACATGGTGGAATTACAATGCAGACGGTCCAGTGTCAGACATGGTGGAATTGCCAGGCAGACGGTCCAGTTTCATACATGGTGGAATTGACAGGCAGACGGTCCAGTGTCAGGCATGGTGGAATTGCCAGCAGACAGTCCATCGTAAGAAATGGTTGAGTTGCCAGGATCCGTCGAGTGTCAGACATGGTGGAATTGAAAATCAGACGGCCCAGTGTTAGACGTGGTGCAATTAAAAGGCAGACGGTCCAGTGTCAGACATGTTGGAATTACAAGGCAGACGGTCCAGTGTCAGACATGGTGGAATTGCCAGTGTCAGTATCAGACATGGTGGAATTACAATGCAGACGGTCCAGTGTCAGACATGGTGGAATTGCCAGGCAGACGGTCCAGTTTCAGACATGGTGGAATTGACAGGCAAACGGTCCAGTGTCAGGCATGGTGGAATTGCCAGCAGACAGTCCATCGTAAGAAATGGTTGAGTTGCCAGGATCCGTCGAGTGTCACACATGGTGGAATTGAAAGACAGACGGCCCAGTGTTAGACATGGTGCAATTAAAAGTCAGACTGTCCAGTGTCAGACATGGTGGAATTGTCAGTCAGACGGTCCAGTGTCAGACATGGTGGAATTACAAGGCAGACGGTCCAGTGTCAGATATGGTGGAATTACAAGGCAGACGGTCCAGTGTCAGACATGGTGGAATTGCCAGGCAGGTGCCCAGTGTCAGACATGGTGGAATTGCCACGCAGACAGTCCAGTCACAGACATGGTGGGATTGCCAGGCAGACGGTCCAGTGTCAGACATGGTGGAATTACAAGGCAGGCGGTCCAGTGTCAGACATGGTGGAATTGACAGGCAGACGGTCCAGTGTCAGACATGGTGGAATTGCCGGGTATACAGTCCATTGTCAGACATTTTTGAAATACAAGGCAGTTGGTCCAGTTTCAGACTTGGAGGAATTACCAGGCAGAATGTCCAGTGTCAGACACGGTGGAATTAGAAGGCAGACTGTCCAGTGTCAGATATGATGGAATAACAAGGCAGATGTTCCAGTGTCAGACATGGTGGAATTGCCAGGCAAGAGCCCAGTGACAGACATGGTGGAATTGACAGGCAGACGGTCCAGTGTCAGACATGGTGGAATTGACAGGCAGACGGTCCAGTGTCAGACATGGTGTATTGATAAGGTAACTGTCCAGTTTCAGACATGGTGGAATTGTCAGGCAGACGGTCCACTCTCCAACATGGTGGAATTACAAGGCAGACGGTCCTCTGTCAGACATGCTGGAATTGCGAGGCAGATGGTCCACAGTCAGACATGGTGGAATTGACAGGCAGACGGTCCAGTGACAGACATGGTGGAATTGTCTTTGCAGACGGTCCAGTGTCAGAAATGTTGGAATTGCCAGTCAGACGGTCCAATGTCAGACATGGTGTAATGATAAGGTAACTGTCCAGTGTCAGACATGGTGCAATTGTCAGGCAGACGGTCCACTGTGCAACATGGTGGAATTACAATGCAGACGGTCCAGTGTCAGACATGCTGGAATTGCGAGGCAGATGGTCCATATTCAGACATGATGGAATTACAAGTCAGGCGGTCCAGTGTCAGACATTGTGGAATTGCCAGGCAGACGGTCCAGTTTCAGACATGCTGGAATTGCAAGGCAGGCGGTTCAATGTCAGACATGATGGAATTACAAGGCAGGCGGTCCAGTGTCAGACATGGTGGAATTGCCAGTGTCCAGTATCAGACATGGTGGAATTACAAAGCAGACGGTCCAGTGTCAGACATGGTGGAATTGACAGGCAGACGGTCCAGTGTCAGACATATTGGAATTGCCAGCAGACAGTCCATCGTAAGAAATGGTTGAGTTGCCAGGATCCGTCGAGTTTCAGACATGGTGAAATTGAAAGACAGACGGTCCAGTGTCAGACATGGTGGAATTGAAAGACAGACGGCCCAGTGTTAGACATGGTGCAATTAAAAGGCAGACTGTCCAGTGTCAGACATGGTGGAATTGTGAGTCAGACGGTCCAGTGTCAGACATGGTGGAATTACAAGGCAGGCGGTCCAGTGTCAGACATGGTGGAATTACAAGGCAGGCGGTCCAGTGTCAGACATGGTGGAATTGCCAGTGTTCAGTGTCAGACATGGTGCAATTACAATGCAGACGGTCCAGTGTCAGACATGGTGGAATTGCCAGGCAGACGGTCCAGTGTCAGACATGGTGGAATTACAAGGCAGGCGGTCCAGTGTCAGACATGGTGGAATTGCCTGTGTTCAGTGTCAGACATGGTGCAATTACAATGCAGATGGTCCAGTGTCAGACATGGTGGAATTGCCAGGCAGACGGTCCAGTGTCAGAGATGGTGGAATTACAAGGCAGACGGTCCAGTGTCAGACATGGTGGAATTGCCAGGCAGACGGCTCAGTGTCAGACACGGTGGAATTGCCAGGCAGACGGTCCGGTCACAGACATGGTGGAATTGCCAGTCAGACGGTCCAGTGTCAGACATGGTGGAATTGCCAGGCAAGAGCCCAGTGACAGACATGGTGGAATTGACAGGCAGACGGTCCAGTGTCAGACATGGTGGAATTGAAAGACAGACGGCCCAGTGTCAGACATTTTGCAATTAAAAGGCAGACTGTCCAGTGTCAGACATGGTGGAATTGACAGGCAGACGGTCCAGTGTCAGACATGGTGGAATTGACAAGCAGACGGTCCAGTGTCAGACATGGTGGAATTACAAGGCAGACGGTCCAGTGTCAGACATGGTGGAATTACAAGGCAGGCGGTCCAATGTCAGACATGGTGGAATTACCAGGCGGTCCAGTGTCAGACATGGTGTAATTACAAGGCAGAGGGTCCAGTGTCAGACATGGTGGAATTGCCAGTGTCAGGATCAGACATGGTGGAATTACAATGCAGACGGTCCAGTGTCAGACATGGTGGAATTGCCAGGCAGACGGTCCAGTTTCAGACATGGTGGATTGGCCAGGCAGACGGTCCATTCTCAGACATGGTGGAATTACAAGGCAGAGGGTCCAGTGTCAGACATGGTGGAATTGCCAGTGTCAGTATCAGACATGGTGGAATTACAATGCAGACGGTCCAGTGTCAGACATGGTGGAATTGCCAGGCAGACGGTCCAGTTTCATACATGGTGGAATTGACAGGCAGACGGTCCAGTGTCAGGCATGGTGGAATTGCCAGCAGACAGTCCATCGTAAGAAATGGTTGAGTTGCCAGGATCCGTCGAGTGTCACACATGGTGGAATTGAAAGACAGACGGCCCAGTGTTAGACATGGTGCAATTAAAAGGCAGACTGTCCAGTGTCAGACATGGTGGAATTGTCAGTCAGACGGTCCAGTGTCAGACATGGTGGAATTGCCAGTGTCAGTATCAGACATGGTGGAATTACAATGCAGACGGTCCAGTGTCAGACATGGTGGAATTGCCAGGCAGACGGTCCAGTTTCATACATGGTGGAATTGACAGGCAGACGGTCCAGTGTCAGGCATGGTGGAATTGCCAGCAGACAGTCCATCGTAAGAAATGGTTGAGTTGCCAGGATCCGTCGAGTGTCACACATGGTGGAATTGAAAGACAGACTGTCCAGTGTCAGACATGGTGGAATTGTCAGTCAGACGGTCCAGTGTCAGACATGGTGGAATTACAAGGCAGGCGGTCCAGTGTCAGACATGTTGGAATTACTAGGCAGACGGTCCAGTGTCAGATATGGTGGAATTACAAGGCAGACGGACCAGTGTCAGACATGGTGGAATTGCCAGACTGGTGCCCAGTGAAAGACATGGTGGAATTGCCACGCAGACAATCCAGTCACAGACATGGTGGGATTACAAGGCAGTCGTTCCAGTGTCAGACATGGTTGAATTGACAGGCAGACAGTCCAGTGTCAGACATGGTGGAATTACAAGGCAGGCTGTCCAGTGTCAGACATGGTGGAATTGCCAGGCAGACGGTCCAGTGTCAGACATGGTGGAATTGCCAGGCAGACGGTCCAGTGTCAGACATGGTGGAATTACAAGGCAGACGGTCCAGTGTCAGACATGGTGGAATTGCCAGGCAGACGGCTCAGTGTCAGACACGGTGGAATTGCCAGGCAGACGGTCCGGTCACAGACATGGTGGAATTGCCAGTCAGACGGTCCAGTGTCAGACATGGTGGAATTGCCAGGCAAGAGCCCAGTGACAGACATGGTGGAATTGACAGGCAGACTGTCCAGTGTCAGACATGGTGGAATTGAAAGACAGACGGCCCAGTGTCAGACATTTTGCAATTAAAAGGCAGACTGTCCAGTGTCAGACATGGTGGAATTGACAGGGAGACGGTCCAGTGTCAGACATGGTGGAATTGACAAGCAGACGGTCCAGTGTCAGACATGGTGGAATTACAAGGCAGACGGTCCAGTGTCAGACATGGTGGAATTGCCGGGCAGACGGTCCTGTGTCAGACATGGTGGAATTGCCAGTGTCAGTATCAGACATGGTGGAATTACAATGCAGACGTTCCAGTGTCAGACATGGTGGAATTGCCAGGCAAGAGCCCAGCGACAGACATGGTGGAATTGACAGGCAGGCGGTCCAGTGTCAGACATGGTGGAATGGTCAGGCAGACGGTCCACTGTGCAACATGGTGGAATTACAAGGCAGACGGTCCACTGTCAGACATGCTGGAATTGCGAGGCAGATGGTCCACAGTCAGACATGATGGAATTACAAGTCAGGCGGTCCAGTGTCAGACATTGTGGAATTGCCAGGCTGACGGTCCAGTGTCAGACATGGTGGAATTACACTGCAGGCGGTACAATGTAAGACATGGTGGAATTACAAGGCAGAGTGTCCAGTGTCAGACATGGTGGAATTGCCAGTGTCAGTATCAGACATGGTGGAATTACAATGCAGACGGTCCAGTGTCAGACATGGTGGAATTGCCAGGCAGACGGTCCAGTGTCAGACACGGTGGAATTGACAGGCAGACGGTCCAGTGTCAGACACGGTGGAATAGCCAGGCAGACCGTCCAGTTTCAGACATGGTGGAATTGACAGGCAGACGGTCCAGTGTCAGGCATGGTGGAATTGCCAGCAGACAGTCCATCGTAAGAAATGGTTGAGTTGCCAGGATCCGTCGAGTGTCAGACATGGTGGAATTGAAAATCAGATGGCCCAGTGTTAGACGTGGTGCAATTAAAAGGCAGACTGTCCAGTGTCAGACATGGTGGAATTACAAGGCAGGCGGTCCAGGTTCAGACATGGTGGAATTACAATGCAGACGGTCCAGTGTCAGACATGGTGGACTTGCCAGGCAGACAGTCCAGTCACAGACATGGTGGAATTGCCAGGCAGAAGGTCCAGTGTCAGACATGTTGGAATTGCCGGGTATACGGTCCAGTGTCAGACATTTTTGAAATACAAGGCAGTTGGTCCAGTTTCAGACTTGGAGGAATTACCAGGCAGAATGTCCAGTGTCTGACACGGTGGAATTAGAAGGCAGACTGTCCAGTGTCAAATATGATGGAATGACAAGGCAGACGTTCCAGTGTCAGACATGGTGGAATTGCCAGGCAAGAGCCCAGTGACAGACATGGTGGAATTGACAGGCAGGCGGTCCAGTGTCAGACATGGTGGAATTGACAGGCAGACGGTCCAGTCTAAGACATGGTGTATTGATAAGGTAACTGTCCAGTGTCAGACGTGGTGGAATTGTCAGGCAGACGGTCCACTGTCCAACATGGTGGAATTACAAGGCAGACGGTCCTCTGTCAGACATGCTGGAATTGCGAGGCAGATGGTCCACAGTCAGACATGGTGGAATTGACAGGCAGACGGTCCAGTGTCAGACATGGTGGAATTGTCTTTGCAGACGGTCCAGTGTCAGAAATGTTGGAATTGCCAGTCAGACGGTCCAATGTCAGACATGGTGTAATGATAAGGTAATTGTCCAGTGTCAGACATGGTGGAATTGTCAGGCAGACGGTCCACTGTGCAACATGGTGGAATTACAAGGCAGACGGTCCACTGTCAGACATGCTGGAATTGCGAGGCAGATGGTCCATATTCAGACATGATGGAATTACAAGTCAGGCGGTCCAGTGTCAGACATTGTGGAATTGCCAGGCAGACTGTCCAGTGTCAGACATGGTGGAATTACAAGGCAGGCGGTCCAGTGTCAGACATGGTGGAATTACAAGGCAGAGGGTCCAGTGTCAGATATGGTGGAATTGCCAGTGTCCAGTACCAGACATGGTGGAATTACAAAGCAGACGGTCCAGTGTCAGACATGGTGGAATTACAAGGCAGGCGGTCCAGTGTCAGACATGGTGGATTGACAGGCAGACGGTCCAGTGTCAGACATGGTGGAATTGCCGGGTATACAGTCCATTGTCAGGCATTTTTGAAATACAAGGCAGTTGGTCCAGTTTCAGACTTGGAGGAATTACCAGGCAGAATTTCCAGTGTCAGACACGGTGGAATGACAAGGCAGATGTTCCAGTGTCAGACATGGTAAATTGCCAGGCAAGAGCCCAGTGACAGACATGGTGGAATTGACAGGCAGACGGTCCAGTGTCAGACATGGTGGAATTGACAGGCAGACGGTCCAGTGTCAGACATGTTGGAATTGCCAGCAGACAGTCCATCGTAAGAAATGGTTGAGTTGCCAGGATCCGTCGAGTGTCAGACATGGTGCAATTGAAAGACAGACGGCCCAGTGTTAGACATAGTGCAATTAAAAGGCAGACTGTCCAGTGTCAGACATGGTGGAATTGTCAGTCAGACGGTCCAGTGTCAGACATGGTGGAATTACAAGGCAGGCGGTCCAGTGTCAGACATGGTGGAATTACAAGGCAGGCGGTCAAGTGTCAGACATGGTGGAATTACCAGTGTTCAGTTTCAGACATGGTGCAATTACAATGCAGACGGTCCAGTGTCAGACATGGTGGAATTGCCAGGCAGACGGTCCAGTGTCAGACATGGTGTAATTACAAGGCAGGCGGTCCAGTGTCAGATATGGTGGAATTGCCAGTGTTCAGTGTCAGACATGATGCAATTACAATGCAGACGGTCCAGTGTCAGACATGGTGGAATTGCCAGGCAGACGGTCCAGTGTCAGATATGGTGGAATTACAAGGCAGACGGTCCAGTGTCAGACATGGTGGAATTGCCAGGCAGACGGCCCAGTGTCAGACATGGTGGAATTGAAAGGCAGACGGTCCAGTGTCAGACATGGTGCAATTACAAGCCAGACGGTCCAGTCTCAGACATGGTGGAATTGCCAGGCAGACGGCTCAGTGTCAGACACGGTGGAATTGCCTGGCAGACGGTCCGGTCACAGACATGGTGGAATTGCCAGTCAGACGGTCCAGTGTCAGACATGGTGGAATTGCCAGGCAAGAGCCCAGTGACAGACATGATGGAATTGACAGGCAGACGGTCCAGTGTCAGACATGGTGGAATTACCAGGCAGACGGTCCAGTGTCAGACATGGTGGAATTGAAAGACAGACGGCCCAGTTTCAGACATTTTGCAATTAAAAGGCAGACTGTCCAGTGCCAGACATGGTGGAATTGACAGGCAGACGGTCCAGTGTCAGACATGGTGGAATTGACAGGCAGACGGTCCAGTGCCAGACATGGTGGAATTGAAAGACAGACGGCCCAGTGTCAGACATTTTGCAATTAAAAGGCAGACTGTCCAGTGCCAGACATGGTGGAATTGACAGGCAGACGGTCCAGCGTCAGACATGGTGGAATTGACAAGCAGACGGTCCAGTGTCAGACATGGTGGAAAATGCGCGGCAGACGGCCCAGTGTCAGAAATGGTGGAATTACAAGGCAGACGGTCCAGTGTCAGACATGGTGGAATTGCCGGGCAGACGGTCCTGTGTCAGACATGGTGGAATTGCCAGTCAGACGGTTCAGTGTCAGACATGGTGGAATTGCCAAGCAGACGGTCCAGTGTCAGACATGGTGTAATGATAAGGTAACTGTCCAGTATCAGACATGGAGGAATTGTCAGGCAGACGGTCCACTGTCCAACATGGTGGAATTACAAGCCAGACGGTCCACTGTCAGACATGGTGGAATTGCCAGACAGACGGTCCAGTGTCAGACATGGTCTAATTGCCAGTCAGACGGTTCAGTGTCAGACATGGTGGAATTGCCAGGCAGACGGTGCAGTGTCAGACATGGTGTAATGATAAGGTAACTGTCCAGTGTCAGACATGGTGGAATTGTCAGGCAGACGGTCCACTGTCCAACATGGTGGAATTACAAGCCAGACGGTCCACTGTCAGACATGCTGGAAATGCGAGGCAAATGGTCCATAGTCAGACATGATGGAATTACAAGTCAGGCGGTCCAGTGTCTGACATGGTTAAATTGCAAGACAGACGGCCCAGTGTCAGACATGGTGGAATTGTCAGGCAGACGGTTCAGTGTCAGACATGGTGGAATTGTCAGGCAGACAGTCCACTGTCAGACATGGTGGAATTGCCAGGCAGATAGTCCATAGTCAGACATGATGGAATTACAAGGCAGGCGGTCCACTGTCAGACATTGTGGACTAGCCAGACAGACGGCCCAGTGTCAGACATGGTGGAATTGTCAGGCAGACGGTTCAGTGTCAGACATGGTGGAATTGTCAGGCAGACAGTCCACTGTCAGACATGGTGGAATTGCCAGGCAGATAGTCCATAGTCAGACATGATGGAATTACAAGGCAGGCGGTCCACTGTCAGACATTGTGGACTAGCCAGACAGACGGTCCAGTGTCAGACATGGTTGAATTGCCAGGCAGAAGGTCCAGTGTCAGACATGGTGGAAAATGCCGGGCAGACGGTCCAGTGTCAGACATTTTTGAAGTACAAGGCAGTTGGTCTAGTGTCAGACTTGGAGGAATTGCCAGGCAGACTGTCCAGTGCCTGACACGGTGGAATTAGATGGCAGACGGTCCAGTGTCAGACATGGTGGAATTGCCAGGCAGACGGTCCAGTGTCAGACATGGTGGAATTGCCAGGCAGACGGTCCAGTGTCAGACATGGTGGAATTGCCGGGCAGACGACCCAGTGTCAGACATGGTGGAATTACAAGGCAGACGGTCCAGTGTCAGACATGGTGGAATTGCCAGTGTCCAGTATCAGACATGGTGGAATTACAAAGCAGACGGTCCAGTGTCAGACATGGTGGAATTGACAGGCAGACGGTCCAGTGTCAGACATGTTGGAATTTCCAGCAGACAGTCCATCGTAAGAAATGGTTGAGTTGCCAGGATCCGTCGAGTGTCAGACATGGTGCAATTGAAAGACAGACGGCCCAGTGTTAGACATAGTGCAATTAAAAGGCAGACTGTCCAGTGTCAGACATGGTGGAATTGTCAGTCAGACGGTCCAGTGTCAGACATGGTGGAATTACAAGGCAGGCGGTCCAGTGTCAGACATGGTGGAATTACAAGCCAGGCGGTCAAGTGTCAGACATGGTGGAATTACCAGTGTTCAGTGTCAGACATGGTGCAATTACAATGCAGACGGTCCAGTGTCAGACATGGTGGAATTGCCAGGCAGACGGTCCAGTGTCAGACATGGTGTAATTACAAGGCAGGCGGTCCAGTGTCAGACATGGTGGAATTGCCAGTGTTCAGTGTCAGACATGATGCAATTACAATGCAGACGGTCCAGTGTCAGACATGGTGGAATTGCCAGGCAGACGGTCCAGTGTCAGATATGGTGGAATTACAACGCAGACGGTCCAGTGTCAGACATGGTGGAATTGCCAGGCAGACGGCCCAGTGTCAGACATGGTGGAATTACAAGGCAGACGGTCCAGTGTCAGACATGGTGGAATTGCCAGGCAGACGGCGCAGTGTCAGACATGGTGGAATTGCCAGGCAGACGGTCCAGTGTCAGATATGGTGGAATTACAAGGCAGACGGTATAGTGTCAGACATGGTGGAATTGCCAGGCAGACGGCCCAATGTCAGACATGGTGGAATTACAAGGCAGACGGTCCAGTGTCAGACATGGTGGAATTGCCAGGCAGACGGCCCAGTGTCAGACATGGTGGAATTGAAAGGCAGACGGTCCAGTGTCAGACATGGTGCAATTACAAGCCAGACGGTCCAGTCTCAGACATGGTGGAATTGCCAGGCAGACGGTTCAGTGTCAGACACGGTGGAATTGCCTGGCAGACGGTCCGGTCACAGACATGGTGGAATTGCCAGTCAGACGGTCCAGTGTCAGACATGGTGGAATTGCCAGGCAAGAGCCCAGTGACAGACATGATGGAATTGACAGGCAGACGGTCCAGTGTCAGACATGGTGGAATTACCAGGCAGACGGTCCAGTGTCAGACATGGTGGAATTGAAAGACAGACGGCCCAGTGTCAGACATTTTGCAATTAAAAGGCAGACTGTCCAGTGCCAGACATGGTGGAATTGACAGGCAGACGGTCCAGTGTCAGACATGGTGGAATTGACAGGCAGACGGTCCAGTGTCAGACATGGTGGAATTGAAAGACAGACGGCCCAGTGTCAGACATTTTGCAATTAAAAGGAAGACTGTCCAGTGCCAGACATGGTGGAATTGACAGGCAGACGGTCCAGTGTCAGACATGGTGGAATTGACAAGCAGACGGTCCAGTGTCAGACATGGTGGAAAATGCGTGGCAGACGGCCCAGTGTCAGAAATGGTGGAATTACAAGGCAGACGGTCCAGTGTCAGACATGGTGGAATTGCCAGGCAGACGGTCCAGTGTCAGACATGGTGTAATTACAAGGCAGGCGGTCCAGTGTCAGACATGGTGGAATTGCCAAGCAGACGGTTCTGTGTCAGACATGGTGGAATTGCCAAGCAGACGGTCCAGTGTCAGACATGGTGTAATGATAAGGTAACTGTCCAGTGTCAGACATGGTGGAATTGTCAGGCAGACGGTCCACTGTCCAACATGGTGGAATTACAAGCCAGACGGTCCACTGTCAGACATGGTGGAATTGCCAGGCAGACTGTCCAGTGTCAGACATGGTGGAATTGCCAGTCAGACGGTTCAGTGTCAGACATGGTGGAATTGCCAGGCAGACGGTGCAGTGTCAGACATGGTGTAATGATAAGGTAACTGTCCAGTGTCAGACATGGTGGAATTGTCAGGCAGACGGTCCACTGTCCAACATGGTGGAATTACAAGCCAGACGGTCCACTGTCAGACATGCTGGAAATGCGAGGTTAATGGTCCATAGTCAGACATGATGGAATTACAAGTCAGGCGGTCCAGTGTCTGACATGGTTAAATTGCAAGACAGACGGCCCAGTGTCAGACATGGTGGAATTGTCAGGCAGACGGTTCAGTGTCAGACATGGTGGAATTGTCAGGCAGACAGTCCACTGTCAGACATGGTGGAATTGCCAGGCAGATGGTCCATAGTCAGACATGATGGTATTACAAGGCAGGCGGTCCAGTGTCAGACATTGTGGACTAGCCAGACAGACGGTCCAGTGTCAGACATTGTTGAATTGCCAGGCAGATGGTCCAGTGTCAGACATGGTGGAAAATGCCGGGCAGACGGTCCAGTGTCAGACATTTTTGAAGTACAAGGCAGTTGGTCTCGTGTCAGACTTGGAGGAATTGCCAGGCAGACTGTCCAGTGCCTGACACGGTGGAATTAGATGGCAGACGGTCCAGTGTCAGACATGGTGGAATTGCCAGGCAGACGGTCCAGTGTCAGACATGGTGGAATTGCCAGGCAGACGGTCCTGTGTCAGACATGGTGGAATTGCCGGGCAGACGACCCAGTGTCAGACATGGTGGAATTACAAGGCAGACGGTCCAGTGTCAGACATTGTGGAATTGCCAGGCAGACGACCCAGTGTCAGACATGGTGGAATTACAAGGCAGACGGTCCAGTGTCAGACATGGTGGAATTGCCTGGCAGATGGTCCAGTGTCAGACATGGTGGAATTGCCAGGCAGACGGTCCAGTGTCAGGCATGGTGAAATTGCCACGCAGACGGTCCTGTGTCAGAAATGGTGGAATTACAAGGCAGACGGTCCAGTGTCAGACATGGTGGAATTGCCAAGCAGGCGGTTTATTGTCAGACATGGTGGAATTGCCAGGCAGACGGTCCAGTGTCAGACATGGTGGAATTGCCACGCAGACGGTCCAGTGTCAGAAATGGTGGAATTACAAGACAGACGGTCCAGTGTCAGACATGGTGGAATTACAAGGCAGACGGTCCAGTGTCAGACATGGTGGAATTAGAAGACAGACGGTCCCGTGTCAGACATGGTGGAATTGCCAGGCAGGCGGTCCAGTGTCAGACATGGTGGAAAATGCCTGGCAGACTGTCCAGTGTCAGACATGGTGGAATTGCCGGGTATACGGTCCAGTGTCAGACATGGTGGAATTGCCGGGTATACGGTCCAGTGTCAGACATTTTTGAACTACAAGGCAGTTGGTCCAGTTTCAGACTTGGAGGAATTACCAGGCAGAATGTCCAGTGTCAGACACGGTGGAATTATAAGGCAGACGGTCCAGTGTCAGACATGGTGGAATTGACAGGCAGACGGTCCAGTGTCAAACATGGTGGAATTGACAGGCAGACGGTCCAGTGTCAGACATGGTGGAATTGACAGGCAGACGGTCCAGTGTCAGACATGGTGGAATTCCAAGGCAGACGTTCCAGTGTCAGACAGGGTGGAATTGACAAGCAGACGGTCCAGTGTCAGACATGGTGGAATTACAAGGCAGACGGTCCAGTGTCAGACATGGTGGAATTACAAGGCAGACGGTCCAGTGTCAGACATGTTGGAATTGCCGGGTATACGGTCCAGTGTCAGACATGGTGGAAATAGAACGCAGGCGGTCCAGTGTCAGACATGGTGGAATTGACAGGCAGACGGTCCAATGTCAGACATGGTGTATTGATAAGGTAACTGTCCAGTGTCAGACGTGGTGGAATTGTCAGGCAGACGGTCCACTGTCCAACATGGTGGAATTACAAGGCAGACGGTCCTCTGTCAGACATGCTGGAATTGCGAGGCAGATGGTCCACAGTCAGACATGGTGGAATTGACAGGCAGACGGTCCAGTGTCAGACATAGTGGAATTGTCTTTGCAGACGGTCCAGTGTCAGAAATGTTGGAATTGCCAGTCAGACGGTCCAATGTCAGACATGTGCAATGATAAGGTAACAGTCCAGTGTCAGACATGGTGGAATTGTCAGGCAGATGGTCCACTGTGCAACATGGTGGAATTACAAGGCAGACGGTCCACTGTCAGACATGGTGGAATTACATGTCAGGCGGTCCAGTGTCAGACATTGTGGAATTGCCAGGCAGACGGTCCAGTGTCAGACATGGTGGAATTACAAGGCAGGCGGTCCAGTGTCAGACATTGTGGAATTACAAGGCAGAGGGTCCAGTGTCAGACATGGTGGAATTGCCAGTGTCCAGTATCAGACATGGTGGAATTACAAAGCAGATGGTCCAGTGTCAGACATGGTGGAATTGCCAGCAGACAGTCCATCGTAAGAAATGGTTGAGTTGCCAGGATCCGTCGAGTGTCAGACATGGTGGAATTGAAAGACAGGCGGCCCAGTGTTAGACATGGTGCCATTAAAAGGCAGACTGTCCAGTGTCAGACATGGTGGAATTGTCAGGCAGACGGTCCAGTGTCAGACATGGTGGAATTACAAGGCAGGCGGTCCAGTGTCACACATGTTGGAATTACAAGGCAGACGTTCCAGTTTCAGACATGGTGGAATTGCCAGGCAAACAGTCCAGTCACAGACATGGTGGGATTGCCAGGCAGACGGTCCAGTGTCAGACACGGTGGAATTGCCAAGCAGACGGTCCAGTGACAGACATGGTGGGATTGTCAGGCAGACGGTCCAGTGTCAGACATGGTGGAATTGCCAGGCAGACGGTCCAGTGTCAGACATGGTGGAATTGCCAGGCAGACGGTCCAGTGTCAGACATGGTGGAATTGCCGGGCAGACGACCCATTGTCAGACATGGTGGAATTACAAGGCAGACGGCCCAGTGTCAGACATGGTGGAATTGCCTGGCAGATGGTCCAGTGTCAGACATGGTGGAATTGCCAGGCAGACGGTCCAGTGTCAGGCATGGTGAAATTGCCACGCAGACGGTCCTGTGTCAGAAATGGTGGAATTACAAGGCAGACGGTCCAGTGTCAGACATGGTGGAATTGCCAAGCAGGCGGTTTATTGTCAGACATGGTGGAATTGCCAGGCAGACGGTCCAGTGTCAGACATGGTGGAATTGCCACGCAGACGGTCCAGTGTCAGAAATGGTGGAATTACAAGACAGACGGTCCAGTGTCAGACATGGTGGAATTACAAGGCAGACGGTCCAGTGTCAGACATGGTGGAATTAGAAGACAGACGGTCCCGTGTCAGACATGGTGGAATTGCCAGGCAGGCGGTCCAGTGTCAGACATGGTGGAAAATGCCTGGCAGACTGTCCAGTGTCAGACATGGTGGAATTGCCGGGTATACGGTCCAGTGTCAGACATGGTGGAATTGCCGGGTATACGGTCCAGTGTCAGACATTTTTGAACTACAAGGCAGTTGGTCCAGTTTCAGACTTGGAGGAATTACCAGGCAGAATGTCCAGTGTCAGACACGGTGGAATTATAAGGCAGACGGTCCAGTGTCAGACATGGTGGAATTGACAGGCAGACGGTCCAGTGTCAAACATGGTGGAATTGACAGGCAGACGGTCCAGTGTCAGACATGGTGGAATTGACAGGCAGACGGTCCAGTGTCAGACATGGTGGAATTCCAAGGCAGACGTTCCAGTGTCAGACAGGGTGGAATTGACAAGCAGACGGTCCAGTGTCAGACATGGTGGAATTACAAGGCAGACGGTCCAGTGTCAGACATGGTGGAATTACAAGGCAGACGGTCCAGTGTCAGACATGTTGGAATTGCCGGGTATACGGTCCAGTGTCAGACATGGTGGAAATAGAACGCAGGCGGTCCAGTGTCAGACATGGTGGAATTGACAGGCAGACGGTCCAATGTCAGACATGGTGTATTGATAAGGTAACTGTCCAGTGTCAGACGTGGTGGAATTGTCAGGCAGACGGTCCACTGTCCAACATGGTGGAATTACAAGGCAGACGGTCCTCTGTCAGACATGCTGGAATTGCGAGGCAGATGGTCCACAGTCAGACATGGTGGAATTGACAGGCAGACGGTCCAGTGTCAGACATAGTGGAATTGTCTTTGCAGACGGTCCAGTGTCAGAAATGTTGGAATTGCCAGTCAGACGGTCCAATGTCAGACATGTGCAATGATAAGGTAACAGTCCAGTGTCAGACATGGTGGAATTGTCAGGCAGATGGTCCACTGTGCAACATGGTGGAATTACAAGGCAGACGGTCCACTGTCAGACATGGTGGAATTACATGTCAGGCGGTCCAGTGTCAGACATTGTGGAATTGCCAGGCAGACGGTCCAGTGTCAGACATGGTGGAATTACAAGGCAGGCGGTCCAGTGTCAGACATTGTGGAATTACAAGGCAGAGGGTCCAGTGTCAGACATGGTGGAATTGCCAGTGTCCAGTATCAGACATGGTGGAATTACAAAGCAGATGGTCCAGTGTCAGACATGGTGGAATTGCCAGCAGACAGTCCATCGTAAGAAATGGTTGAGTTGCCAGGATCCGTCGAGTGTCAGACATGGTGGAATTGAAAGACAGGCGGCCCAGTGTTAGACATGGTGCCATTAAAAGGCAGACTGTCCAGTGTCAGACATGGTGGAATTGTCAGGCAGACGGTCCAGTGTCAGACATGGTGGAATTACAAGGCAGGCGGTCCAGTGTCACACATGTTGGAATTACAAGGCAGACGTTCCAGTTTCAGACATGGTGGAATTGCCAGGCAAACAGTCCAGTCACAGACATGGTGGGATTGCCAGGCAGACGGTCCAGTGTCAGACACGGTGGAATTGCCAAGCAGACGGTCCAGTGACAGACATGGTGGGATTGTCAGGCAGACGGTCCAGTGTCAGACATGGTGGAATTGCCAGGCAGACGGTCCAGTGTCAGACATGGTGGAATTGCCAGGCAGACGGTCCAGTGTCAGACATGGTGGAATTGCCGGGCAGACGACCCATTGTCAGACATGGTGGAATTACAAGGCAGACGGCCCAGTGTCAGACATTGTGGAATTGCCAGGCAGACGACCCAGTGTCAGACATGGTGGAATTACAAGGCAGACGGTCCAGTGTCAGGCATGGTGGAATTCCCTGGCAGATGGTCCAGTGTCAGACATGGTGGAATTGCCAGGCAGACGGTCCAGTGTCAGGCATGGTGAAATTGCCACGCAGACGGTCCTGTGTCAGAAATGGTGGAATTACAAGGCAGACGGTCCAGTGTCAGACATGGTGGAATTGCCAAGCAGGCGGTCCAGTGTCAGACATGGTGGAATTGCCAGGCAGACGGTCCAGTGTCAGACATGGTGGAATTGCCACGCAGACGGTCCAGTGTCAGAAATGGTGGAATTACAAGACAGACGGTCCAGTGTCAGACATGGTGGAATTGCCAGGCAGACGGTCCAGTGTCAGACATGGTGGAATTAGAAGACAGACGGTCCCGTGTCAGACATGGTGGAATTGCCAGGCAGACGGTCCAGTGTCAGACATGGTGGAATTGCCACGCAGACGGTCCAGTGTCAGAAATGGTGGAATTACAAGACAGACGGTCCAGTGTCAGACATGGTGGAATTGCCAGGCAGGCGGTCCAGTGTCAGACATGGTGGAAAATGCCTGGCAGACTGTCCAGTGTCAGACATGGTGGAATTGCCGGGTATACGGTCCAGTGTCAGACATGGTGGAATTGCCGGGTATACGGTCCAGTGTCAGACATTTTTGAAATACAAGGCAGTTGGTCCAGTTTCAGACTTGGAGGAATTACCAGGCAGAATGTCCAGTGTCAGACACGGTGGAATTATAAGGCAGACGGTCCAGTGTCAGATATGGTGGAATTACAAGGCAGACGTTCCAGTGTCAGACAGGGTGGAATTGCCAGGCAAGAGCCCAGTGACAGACATTGTGGAATTGACAGGCAGGCGGTCCAGTGTCAGACATGGTGGAATTGACAGGCAGACGGTCCAGTGTCAGACATGGTGGAATTGACAGGCAGACGGTCCAGTGTCAGACATGGTGGAATTGACAGGCAGACGGTCCAGTGTCAGACATGGTGGAATTACAAGGCAGACGTTCCAGTGTCAGACATGGTGGAATTACAAGGCAGACGGTCCAGTGTCAGACATGGTGGAATTACAAGGCAGACGGTCCAGTGTCAGACATGTTGGAATTGCCGTGTATACGGTCCAATGTCAGACATGGTGGAAATAGAATGCAGGCGGTCCTGTGTCAGACATGGTGGAATTGACAGGCAGACGATCCAATGTCAGACATGGTGTATTGATAAGGTAACTGTCCAGTGTCAGACGTGGTGGAATTGTCAGGCAGACGGTCCACTGTCCAACATGGTGGAATTACAAGGCAGACGATCCTCTTTCAGACATGCTGGAATTGCGAGGCAGATGGTCCACAGTCAGACATGGTGGAATTGACAGGCAGACGGTCCAGTGTCAGACATAGTGGAATTGTCTTTGCAGACGGTCCAGTGTCAGAAATGTTGGAATTGCCAGTCAGACGGTCCAATGTCAGACATGTGCAACGATAAGGTAACTGTCCAGTGTCAGACATGGTGGAATTGTCAGGCAGACGGTCCACTGTGCAACATGGTGGAATTTCAAGGCAGACGGTCCACTGTCAGACATGCTGGAATTGCGAGGCAGATGGTCCATAGTCAGACATGATGGAATTACATGTCAGGCGGTCCAGTGTCAGACATTGTGGAATTGCCAGGCAGACGGTCCAGTGTCAGACATGGTGGAATTACAAGGCAGGCGGTCCAGTGTCAGACATTGTGGAATTACAAGGCAGAGGGTCCAGTGTCAGACATGGTGGAATTGCCAGTGTCCAGTATCAGACATGGTGGAATTACAAAGCAGACGGTCCAGTGTCAGACATGGTGGAATTGCCGGGGAGACGGTCTAGTTTCAGACATGGTGGAATTGACAGGCAGACGGTCCAGTGTCAGGCATGGTGGAATTGCCAGCAGACAGTCCATCGTAAGAAATGGTTGAGTTGCCAGGATCCGTCGAGTGTCAGACATGGTGGAATTGAAAGACAGGCGGCCCAGTGTTAGACATGGTGCCATTAAAAGGCAGATTGTCCAGTGTCAGACATGGTGGAATTGTCAGGCAGACGGTCCAGTGTCAGACATGGTGGAATTACAAGGCAGGCGGTCCAGTGTCAGACATGGTGGAATTGCCAGGCAAACAGTCCAGTCACAGATATGGTGGGATTGCCAGGCAGACGGTCCAGTTTCAGACATGGTGGAATTGCCAGGCAGATGGTCCAGTTTCAGACATGGTGGAATTGCCAAGCAGACGGTCCAGTGTCAGACATGGTGGATTTACAATGCAGACATAGAACATAGAACATACAGTGCAGAAGGAGGCCATTCAGCCCATCGAGTCTGCACCGACCCACTTAAGCCCTCACTTCCACCCTATCCCCATAACCTAATAATCCCTCCTAACCTTTTTGGACATTAAGGGCAATTTAGCATGGCCAATCCACCTAACCTGCACGTCTTTGGACTGTGGGAGGAAACCGGAGCACCCGGAGGAAACCCACGCACACACGGGGAGAACGTGCAGACTCCACACAGACAGTGACCCAGCGAGGAATTGAACCTGGGACCCTGGCGCTGTGAAGCCACAATGCTATCCACTGTGCTACCGTGCTGCCCTGGAATTGCCAAGCAGACGGTCCAGTGTCAGACATTGTGGAATTGCCAGGCAGACGGTCCAGTGTCAGACAGGGTGGAATTGCCAGGCAGATGGTCCAGTTTCAGACATGATGGAATTGCCAGGCAGATGGTCCAGTTTCAGACATGGTGGAATTGCCAGGCAGACGGTCCAGTGTCAGACATGGTGGAATTACAAGGCAAGCGGTCCATGTGTCAGACATGGTGGAATTACAAGGCAGACGGTCCAGTGTCAGACAGGGTGGAATTGCCAGGCAGATGGTCCAGTTTCAGACATGGTGGAATTGCCAGGCAGACGGTCCAATGTCAGACATTGTGGAATTGCTAGGCAGACGGTCCAGTGTCAGACAGGGTGGAATTGCCAGGCAGATGGTCCAGTTTCAGACATGGTGGAATTGCAAGGCAGACGGTCCAGTGACAGACACGGTGGAATTACAAGGCAGGCGGTCCATGTGTCAAACATGGTGGAATTGCCAGGCAGACGGCCCAGTGTCAGACATGGTGGAATTACAAGGCAGCCGGTCCAGCATCAGACATAGTGGAATTACAAGGCTGACGGTCCAGTGTCAGACATGGTGGAATTGACAAGCAGGCGGTCCAGTGTCAGACATGGTGGAAAATGCGTGGCAGACGGTCCAGTGTCAGACATGGTGGAATTGCCGGGCAGACGGTCCTGTGTCAGACATGGTGGAATTTCAAGGCAGTTGGCCCAGTGTCAGACTTGGTGGAATTGCCAGGCAGACTGTCCAGTATTTGACACGGTGGAATTAGAAGGCAGACGGTCCAGTTTCAGACATTTTTGAAATACCAGTCAGTTGGCCCAGTGTCAGACTTGTTGGAATTACCAGGCAGACGATCAAGTATCAGACATGGTCGAATTGACAGGCAGACGGCCCAATGTCAGACATGGTAGAATTACGAGGCAGACGGTCCAGTGTCAGAAATGGTGGAATTGCCATGCAGACTGTCCAGTGTCAGTCATAGTGGAATTTCCAGCCAGACGGTGCAGTGTCAGACATGGTGGAATTGCCAGGCAGACAGTCCACTGTCAGACATGCTGGAATTGCGAGGCAGATGGTCCATAGTCAGACATGATGGAATTACAAGGCAGGCGGTCCAGTGTCAGACACGGTGAAATTTCTAGGCAGACGGCCCAGTGTCAGACATGGTGGAATTGCCAGTGTCCAGTATCAGACATGGTGGAATTACAATGCAGACGGTCCATTGTCAGACATGTTGGAATTGCCAGGCAGACGGTCCAGTGTCAGACATGGTGGAATTGCTAGACAAACGGTCCACTGTCAGACATCGTAGAATTGCCAGGCAGACAGTCCAGTGTTAGACATGGTGGAATTGCGAGACTAACAGTCCCGTGTCAGACATCGTGGAATTGCCAGGCGGACGGCCCAGTGTCAGACACGGCGAAATTACTAGGCAGACGGTCCAGTCTCAGACATGGTGGTATTGACAGGCAGACGGTCCAGTGTCAGACATGGTGGAATTGACACGCAGACTCTCCAGTGTCAGGCATAGTGGAATTGACAGGCAGACGGTCCAGTGTCAAACATGGTTGAATTGCAAGGCTGACGGTCCAGTGTCAGACATGGTGGAATTACACGGCAGACGGTCCAGTGTCTGACATGGTGGAATTGCCAGGCAGACGTCCAGTGTCAGGCATGGTACAATTGTCAGGCAGACAGTCCAGTTTCAGACATGGTGTAATTACGAGGCAGACGGTTCAGTTTCAGGCATGTTTGAATTGCCAAGCAGACGGTCCAGTTTCAGACATAGTGGAATTTCCAGGCAGACGGTCCAGTTTCAGACATGGTGGAATTGCCAGGCAGACGGTCCAGTGTCAGACATTGAGGAATTTCCAGGCAGACGGTCCAGGTTCAGACATGGTGGAATTGCCAGGCAGACGGTCCAATGTCAGACATGGCGGAATTACTAGGCAGACGGTCCAGTCTCAGACATGGTGGAATTTCCAGGCAGACGGTCCAGTTTCAGACATGGTGGAATTGCCAGGCAGACGGTCCAATGTCAGACATGGTGGAATTGAAAGTCACACGCTCCAGTGTCAGACATGGTGGAACTGACAGGCAGACGGCCCAGTGTCAGACATGATGGAATTACAAGGCAGACGGTCCAGTGTCTGACATGGTGGAATTGCCAGGCAGACAGTCCAGTGTCAGACATGGTACAATTGTCAGGCAGACAGTCCAGTTTCAGACATGGTGTAATTACGAGGCAGACGTTCTAGTTTCAGGCATGGTGGAATTGCCAGGCAGACAGTCCAGTGTCAGACATCGTGGAATTTCCAGACAGACGGTCCAGTGTCAGACATGGTGGAATTGCCAGGCAGACGGCCCAGTGTCAGACATGGTGGAATTACCAGACAGACGGTCCAGTGTCCGACATGGTGGAATTGCCAGGCAGATGGTCCACAGTCAGTCATGATGGAATTACAAGGCAGACGGTCCAGTGTCAGTCATTGTGGACTTGCCAGGCAGACGGTCCAGTCACAGACATGGTGGAATTGTCAGGCAGACGGTCCAGTGTCTGACATGGTACAATTGTCAGGCAGACAGTCCAGTTTCAGACATGGTGTAATTACGAGGCAGACGGTCTAGTTTCAGGCATGGTGGAATTGCCAAGCAGACGGTCCAGTGTCAGACTTGGTGGAATTTCCAGGCAGACGGTCCAGTGTCTGACATCGTGCAATTACTAGGCAGGCGGTCCAGTGTCAGACATGGTGGAATTACAAGGCAGGCGGTCCAGTGTCAGACATGGTGGAATTGCCAGTGTTCAGTGTCAGACATGGTGCAATTACAATGCAGACGGTCCAGTTTCAGACATGGTGGAATTGCCAGACAGACAGTCCCGTGTCAGGCATCGTGGAATTGCCATGCGGACTGTCCAGTGTCAGACATGGTGGAATTGCTATGCAGATGGTCCAGTCTCAGACATGGTGGAATTGCCAGGCAGTCGGTCTCGTGTTAGACATCGTGGAATTGCCAGGCGGACGGTCCAGAATCAGAAATGGTTGAATTGCTAGGCAGATGTCCAGTCTCAGACATGTTGGAATTGCCAGGCAGACGGTCCAGTGTCAGACATGGTGGAATTGCCAGGCACATAGTCCAGTGTCAGACATGGTGGGTTTGCCAGGCAGACGGTCCAATGTCAGACATGGTGGAATTACAAGGCAGACGGTCCAGTGTCAGACATGGTGGAATTGCCAGGCAGACGGTCCAGTGCCAGACATGGTGGAATTCCCACGCAGACGGTCCTGTGTCAGAAATGGTGGAATTGCCAGGCAGACGGTCCAGTGTCAGGCATGGTGGAATTGCCAGGCAGACGGTCCAGTGTCAGACATGGCGGATTATCCACGCAGACGGTCCAGTGTCAGAAATGGTGGAATTGACAGGCAGACGGTCCAGTGTCAGACATGGTGGAATTCCCACGCAGACGGTCCTGTGTCAGAAATGGTGGAATTGCCAGGCAGACGGTCCAGTGTCAGGCATGGTGGAATTGCCAGGCAGACGGTCCAGTGTCAGACATGGTGGATTATCCACGCAGACGGTCCAGTGTCAGAAATGGTGGAATTGACAGGCAGACGGTCCAGTGTCAGACATGGTGGAATTGCCAAGCAGGCGGTCCAGTGTCAGACATGGTGGAATTGCCAGTGTCCAGTGTCAGACATGGTGCAATTACAATGCAGACGGTCCAGTTTCAGACATGGTGGAATTGCCAGGCAGAGAGTCCAGTGTTTGACATGGTGGAATTGCCAGGCGGACTGTCCAGTGTCAGACATGGTGGAATTGCCAGGCACATGGTCCAGTGTCAGACATGGTGGAATTGCCAGGCAGACGGTCCAATGTCAGACATGGTGGAATTACAAGGCAGACGGTCCAGTGTCAGACATGGTGGCATTGCCAGGCAGACGGTCCAGTTTCAGACATGGTGGAATTCCCACGCAGGTGGTCCTGTGTCAGAAATGGTGGAATTACAAGGCAGACGGTCCAGTGTCAGACATGGTGGAATTGAGAGGCAGACGGTCCAGTGTCAGACATGGTGGAATTGCCAGGCAGACGGTCCAGTGTCTGACATGCTGGAATTGCCAGGCAGACGTCCAGTCAGACATGGTACTATTGTCAGGCAGACAGTCCAGTGTCAGACATGGTGGAATTGCCAGGCAGAGGATCCAGTGTCAGACATGGTGAAATTGACAGGCGGACGGTGCAGTGTCAGACATGGTGGAATTGCCAGGCAGACGGTCCAGTGTCAGACATGGCGGAATTACAAGGCAGGCGGTCCAGTGTCAGACATGGTGGAATTGCCAGTGTCCAGTGTCAGACATGGTGCAATTACAATGCAGACGGTCCAGCTTCAGACATGGAGGAATTGCCAGGCAGAGAGTCCAGTGTTTGACATGGTGGAATTGCCAGGCGGACTGTCCAGTGTCAGACATGGTGGAATTGCCAGGCACATGGTCCAGTGTCAGACATGGTGGGATTGCCAGGCAGACGGTCCAATGTCAGAGATGGTGGCATTACAAGGCAGACGGTCCAGTGTCAGACATGGTGGCATTGCCAGGTAGGCGGTCCAGTTTCAGACATGGTGGAATTTCCAGGCAGACGGTCCAGTGTCAGACATGGTGGAATTACCACGCAGACGGTCCTGTGTCAGAAATGGTGGAATTACAAGGCAGACGGTCCAGTGTCAGGCATGGTGGAATTGCCAGGCAGACGGTCCAGTGTCAGACATGGTGGATTGTCCACGCAGACGGTCCAGTGTCAGAAATGGTGGAATTGACAGGCAGACGGTCCAGTGTCAGACATGGTGGAATTGCCGGGCAGACGGTCCAGTGTCAGACATCGTGGAATTGACAGGCAGACGCTCCAGTGTCAGACATGGTGGAATTGACAGGCAGACGGTCCAGTGTCAGACATGGTGGAATTACAAGGCAGACGGTCCAGTGTCTGACATGGTGGAATTGCCAGTCAGACGTCCAGTCAGACATGGTACAATTGTCAGGCAGACAGTCCAGTGTCAGACATGGTACAATTGTCAGGCAGACAGTCCAGTTTCAGACATGGTGTAATTACGAGGCAGACGGTCCAGTTTCAGGCATGGTGGTTGCCAAACAGCCGGTCCAGTGTCAGACATGGTGGAATTGCCATGCAGACAGTCCAGTGTTTGACATGGTGGAATTGCCAGGCGGACTGTCCAGTGTCAGACATGGTGGAATTGCCAGGCACATGGTCCAGTGTCAGACATGGTGGGATTGCCAGGCAGACGGTCCAATGTCAGACATGGTGGAATTACAAGGCAGACGGTCCAGTGTCAGACATGGTGGCATTGCCAGGTAGGCGGTCCAGTTTCAGACATGGTGGAATTTCCAGGCAGACGGTCCAGTGTCAGACATGGTGGAATTCCCACGCAGACGGTCCTGTGTCAGAAATGGTGGAATTACAAGGCAGACGGTCCAGTGTCAGGCATGGTGGAATTGCCAGGCAGACGGTCCAGTGTCAGACATGGTGGATTGTCCACGCAGACGGTCCAGTGTCAGAAATGGTGGAATTGACAGGCAGACGGTCCAGTGTCAGACATGGTGGAATTGCCAGGCAGACGGTCCAGTGTCAGACATGGTGGAATTGACAGGCAGACGCTCCAGTGTCAGACATGGTGGAATTGACAGGCAGACGGTCCAGTGTCAGACATGGTGGAATTACAAGGCAGACGGTCCAGTGTCTGACATGGTGGAATTGCCAGTCAGACGTCCAGTCAGACATGGTACAATTGTCAGGCAGACAGTCCAGTGTCAGACATGGTACAATTGTCAGGCAGACAGTCCAGTTTCAGACATGGTGTAATTACGAGGCAGACGGTCCAGTTTCAGGCATGGTGGTTGCCAAACAGCCGGTCCAGTGTCAGACATGGTGGAATTGCCATGCAGACAGTCCAGTGTCAGACATGGTGGAATTACAAGGCAGATGGTCCAGTGTCAGACATGGTGGAATTGCCAGACAGACGATCCAGTGTCAGACAGGGTGGAATTTCACGGCAGACGAGTGAGGAAGTACGTTGACCATTTAAGAAGCAGGGAGGTCACACAGCCAATGTCTGAACAGTTGTAGCCAGCTTGCATCAACACTGCCACACGGCAGAACCGGAACCGAAGGATCCAGAGAGTTCCGCAGAGAATACCAAGACGTCTTTCAACACCAGGGTAAAGTCCACCAAGTTTGTTTTCGAGTCACTAGCTTTCGGAGCGCAGTTCCTTCCTCAGCTCAATCCGGTGGAACTCAGCGTTGACTCCAATGGATCTGGAGACGGAGAGTCCCCGAAGTGTTGTAGAATCCTCGCGGCAACATTTTGCTGCTGACAACAACACCATCCCATTGGTGAAGGGGCCGGATAGGGTCCAGGGTGAGCCACCATGCCTCAGATTACCCCTGTGAAGGACTGTTCTAATCTGTCCCTTTTCAATGTCTCCAGCCTTTCTTGTACACAGTTCACTGTAAATGACTCAAGTTGTTTATATGTTACTGAGGGACGTAAGGGGAGGAATCTGATGCCGCTGCATATTTCAGGGGTGATCCCATGTGGTGCACGTTACGCGCTCGGGGCCCATCGTGTGTGAGTGTGTCAACCCCGACTAATGGGGAATAATGCCTGGGAGCAGGAAACAGGCAGTGTGACCTCGGGAGCTCCCATTTAAAAAGCTGTTTCAGAGACCTCTGTGCTGTATATAGTTAACCATTTACTGCTCAATAATCCCTGGAAGCAGGGGACAGGCAGTGAGGCTCCGTAAGCCCCCAATTAAACAGCTGTGCCAGAGACCTCTGTGCTGTATATAGTTAACCATTTACTGCTCAATAATCCCTGGAAGCAGGGGACAGGCAGTGAGGCTCCGTAAGCCCCCAATTAAAAAGCTGTGCCAGAGACCTCTGTGCTGTATATAGTTAACCATTTACTGCTCAATAATCCCTGGGAGCAGGGGACAGGCAGTGTGGCTCCGGGAGCCCCAGTTAAAAAGCTGTGCCAGAGACCTCTGTGCTGTGTATAGTTAACCATTTACTACTCAATAATCCCTGGGAGCAGGGGACAGGCAGTGTGGCCTCGGGAGCCCCCAATTAAAAAGCTGTTTCAGTGACCTCTGTGCTTTTATATAGTTAACCATTTACTTCTCTTTTTTTTAACCAGAGAGGATACAGCCAGAGTGAGACACCAAAGAGTGAGTTTGGGAATTTGAATCTAGATGGGAATTCGAAGCTGGGTTGCGAGGAGGTGCATTTTTCCCCTGGTAAGTGACTGGTACGTAGTTTTCTTTTTCATTGTCCAATTAATTGATTTGTTCTTTGGTTTTTCGGAATTGTAGTTGTGTACATTTACCTAAGGTTTAAGACATGGCACGATATCTCAGACCCGTGGCATGCTCCTCGTGTGCGCTGTGGGAGCTCAGGGACACGTCCACTGTCCCTGGCACCTTCACATGCAAGGCGTGTGTCCTGTTGCAGCTCCTGTTAGACCGCTTGACGGCTCTGGAGCTGCGGATGGACACACGTTGGAGCACCCGCGATGCTGAGGACGTCGTGGATTACACGTTTAGTGAGTTGAACACACCGCAGGTGAAAGGTACTGAGGGAGACAGAGAATGGTTGACCAAGAGACAGCGCAAGAGTAGGAAGGCAGTGCAGGTGTCCCCTGCGGTCATCTCCCTGCAAAACAGATATACCGCTTTGGATACTGTTGAGGGAGATGGCTCACCAGGGGAAGGCAGCAGCTGCTAGGTTCATGGCACCGTGGCTGGCTCTGCTGCGCAGCTGGGCAGGAAGAAGAATGGCAGGGCTATAGTGATAGGGGACTCAATCGTAAGGAGAATATACAGGCGGTTCTGCGGACGCAATCGAGACTCCAGGATGGTATGTTGCCTCCCTGGTGCAAGGTTCAAAGATGTCTCGGAGCGGCTGCAGGACACTCTGGGGGGGGGGGGGGCGGTGAACAGCCACCTGTCGTGGTGCACATAGGCATAAAAGATAGAGGTAAAATGCGGGACGAGGTCCTACAAGCTGAATTCAGGGAGTTAGGAGTTAAACTAAAACGTAGGACCTCAAAGTTAGTAATTTCAGGAATAGCTACCACGAGCTAGTCAGAGTCGGACTGTCAAGATAGATAGGATGAATGCGTGGTTCGACAGTTGGTGCAAGATGGAGGGATTCAAATTCCTGGGGCATTGGAACCGGTTCTGGGGGAGGTGGGACCAGTACAAACCAGAAGTCTGCACCTGGGCACGACTGGAAGCGATGTCCTAGGGGGCGGGGTGGGGGGGCGGGGGGGTTGCTAGAGCTGGTGGGGAGAGTTTAAACTAATGTGGCAGGGGGATGCGAACCGATGCCGGAAGTTGGAAAGTAGTAAAACGGGGACAGAAACAAAAGGCAGTAAGGGGGAAAATGTGAGGCAGAGAAGCCATAGTCAAAAATCAAAAAGGGCGACAGTACAAGGTCCAGTGACTGAGGGGAGCTCAGTGAATAGGACCAGTAATACTAAAAGGAATAAAACGGTAAGTAAAAACATTAATGGTAAGCGACGCGGCAGGTTGTTACGTGAAGTTATGGGTTCAACGACAAGGAAAATTAGGAGAAAAGTTAAGAGGAAATATAACTTAGGAGAGGTTACTGATCGAGGTGTGAAGATTCAGAAGAGAGGTAAACAAGCCAACATAAGTGTACTTTACCTGAATTCTCGTAGTATTCGGAATAAGGTAAATGTGTTGATGGCGCAAATCATCGTGAATAACTATGATTTAGTGGCCATTACTGAAACATGGTTAAAGGATGGTCAAGACTAGGAGTTAAATATCCAAGGGAATCAAACTATTCGTAAGGACAGAGTGGATGGTATGGGGGGCGGTGTAGCTCTGTTCTTTAAGGATGACATCCGGGCAACAGTAAGGGCTGACATCGGTGCAATGCAAGATAAGGTTGAATCCATTTGGGTGGAAATCAGGAATAGTAAGGCGAAAAAGTCACATATAGGAGTAGTCTGTAGGCCACCAAGTAGTAACATTTTGGCGGGGCAGGCTATAAACAAAGAAATAACGGATGCATGTAGAAATGGTACAGCAGTTATCATGGGGGATTTTAATCTACATGACGATTGGTTTAACCAGGTCGGTCAAGGCAGCCTTGAGGAGGAGTTTATCGAAGATATCCGCGATTGTTTCCAAAACAGTATGTAATGGAACCTACGAGGGAACAAGCGGTCCTAGATCTGGTCCTGTGTAATGAGACAGGATTGATTGATGATCTCATAGTTAGGGATCCTCTCGGAAGAAGCGATGACAATATGGTGGAATTTAAAATACAGATGGAGGATGAGAAGGTAAAATCAAACACTAGTGTTTTGTGCGTAAACACAGGAGATTACAATGGGATGAGAGAAGAACTAGCTAAGGTAGACTGGGAGCAAATACGTTCTAGTGAAACAGTTGAGGAACAGTGGATAAAATTCCAAGCGATTTTTCACACTGCTGAGAAAGATAGATTATGAGAGTAAACTTGCTCAGAATATGAAAACAGATAGTAAAAGATTCTACAAATAAATGAAACAAAAAAGAGTGACTAAGGTAAATATTGGTCCTTTAGAGGATGAGAAGGGAGATTTAATAATGGGAGAGGAGGAAATGGCTGAGGAACTGAACAGGTTCTTTGGGTCGGTCTTCACAGTGGAAGACACAAATAACATGCAAGTGACTGATGGAAATGAGGCTATGACAGGTGAGGACATTAGGAGAGGATTACCATCACTAAGGAGGTCGTGATGGGCAAGCTAATGGGCTAACGGTAGACAAGTCTCCTGGCCCTGTTAGAATGCATCCCAGAGTGCTAAAAGAGATGGCTAGGGAAATTGACAATGCACTAGTGATAATTTACCAAAATTCACTAGACTCTGGGGTGGTCCCGGCGAATTGGAAATTAGCAAACGTGACACCACCGTTTAAAAAAGGAGGGAGGCAGAAAGCGGGTAATTATAGGCCAGTGAGCTTAACTTCGGTAGTCGGGAAGATGCTGGAATCTATCATCAAGGAAGAAATAGCGAGGCATCTGGATGGAAATTGTCCCACTGCGCAGACGCGGCATGGGTTCATAAAGGGCAGGTCGTGCCTAACTAATTTAGTGGAATTTTTTAAGGACATTACCAGTGCGGTAGATAAAGGGGAGCCAATGGATGTGGTATATCTCGATTTCCAGAAAGCCTTTCTCAAGGTGCCACACAAAAGGTTGCTGCATAAGATAAAGATGCATGGCATTAAGGGGAAAGTAGGAGCATGAATAGAGGATTGGTTCATTAATTGAAAGCAAAGTGTGGGGATTAATGGGTGTTTCTCTGGTTGGCAATCAGTAGCTAGTGGTCTCCCTCAGGGATCAGTGTTGGGCCCACAGTTGTTCACAATTTACACAGATGATTTGGAGTTGGGGACCAAGGGCAATGTGTCCAAGTGTGCAGACGACACTAAGATGAGTGGCAAAACAAAACGTGCAGAGGATACTGCAAATCTACAGAGGGATTTGGATAGGTTCAGTGAATGGGCTGCAGTCTGGAAGATGGAATCCAATGTTGACAAATGTGAGGTTATCCATTTTGGTAGGAATAACAGCAAAAGGGATTCTTATTTAAATGATGAAATATTTAAACATGCTGCTGTGCAGAGAGACCTGGGTGTGCTAATGCATAGTGGCAGCACGGTAGCCTTGTGGATAGCACAATTGCCTCACAGCTCCAGGGTCCCAGGTTCGATTCCGGCTTGGGTCACTGTCTGTGCGGAGTCAGTCACCCTGTAAACCACACACCCCTCACATACGCAATGTACTGCAGCACAGTCAGTCACCCAGTAAATCACACACCCCTCACAAACGCAATGTACCATCGCTCAATTAGCCACACAATACACCACACACCATCCACACATGCTATGTACCATAGCCAGGTCAGTCACCCAGTAAACCACGCACCCCTCACATACACCGTCTACCATAGCCCAGTCAGTCACCCTGAAAACCACAAACCCCTCACATACGCAATGTACCTCAGCACAGGCAGTCACCTAGTACACCACACACCCCTCACATACGCAATGTGTAGGGCAGCACGGTAGCATTGTGTATAGCACAATTGCTTCACAGCACTAGGGTCCCAGGTTCGATCCCTGCTTGGGTCACTGTCTGTGCGGAGCCTGCACATCCTCCCCGTGTGTGCGTGGGTTTCCTCCGGGTGCTCCGGTTTCCTCCCACAGTCCAAAGATGTGCAAGTTAAGTGGATTGGCCATGATAAATTGCCCTTAGTGTCCAAAATTGCCCTTAGTGTTGGGTGGGGTGACTGGGTTATGGGGATAGGGTGGCGGTGTTGATCTTGGGTAGGGTTGCTCTTTCCAAGAGCCGGTGCAGACTCGATGGGCCGAATAGCCTCCTTCTGCACTGTAAATTCTATGATAATCTATGAGTCGCAAAAAGTTGGTTTACTGATGCAACAGGTGATTAAGAAGGCAAATGGAATTTTGTCCTTCATTGCTAGAGGGATGGAGTTTAAGACTAGGGCGGTTACTCTGCAATTGTATAAGGTGTTACTGAGGCAACGCCTGGAGTATTGTGTTCAGTTTTGGTCTCCTTAGTTGTGAAAGGACGTAGTGGCACTGGAAGGTGTGCAGAGGAGATTTACTAGGTTAATCCCAGAGCTGAAGGGGTTGGATTACGAGGAGAGGCTGAGTAGACTGGGACTGTACTCATTGGAATTTAGAAGGATGAGGGGGGATCTTATAGAAACATATAAGATTATGAAGGGAATAGATAGGACAGATGCGGGCAGATTGTTTCCACTGGCGGGTGACAGCAGAACTAGGGGGCATAGCCTCAAAATAAGGGGAAGATGATTTAGGACTGAGTTGAGGAGGAACTTCTTCACCCAAAGGGTTGTGAATCTATGGAATTCCTTGCCCAGTGAAGCAGATGAGGCTCCTTCATTAAATGTTTTTAAGATCAAGATAGATAGTTTTTTGAAGAATAAAGGGATTAAGGGTGATGGTGTTCGGGTGGGACCGTGGAGCCGTTTCCACAAAAGATCAGCCATGATCTCATTGAATGGCGGAGCAGGCTCGAGGGGCCAGATGGCCTACTCCTGCTCCTAGTTCTTATGTTCTTATGTTCTCAATAATCCATGGGAGCAGGGGACAGGCAGTGTGGCCTCGGGAGCCTCCATTAAAAAGCTGTTTCAGAGATTTATGTGCTGGACATAGTTAACCATTATCTTCTCAATAATCCCTGGGAGCAGGGGACAGGCTGTGTGGTCCGGGAGCCCCCAGTTAAAGTGCTGTTTCAGAGACCTCTGTAACTGTATATAGTTAACCATTTACTTCTTCTCAATTAACCCCATTCTTGTTATACAAGAAGCCCCTGCAGTGTTGCCACAAACGACCACAGTTCTGTAACCAGCTTCTTGTTATATCAGATTTGATAGGACCATCCACAGCCTGGTGTCAGGCTCCAGGCCGTGCTGAAGGAGGCGACACCGTTCTGTAACCAGCTCCTTCTTATATCAGATTTGACAGGACCATCAACATCCTGGTGTCAGGCTCCAGGCCGTGCTGAAGGAGGCGACACCGTTCTGTAACCAGCACCTTGTTATGTCAGATTTGACAGGACCATCCACAGCCTGGTGTCAGGCTCCAGGCCGTGCTGAAGGAGGCGACACCGTTCTGTAACCAGCTCCTTGTTATATCAGCTTTGACAGGACCATCCACAGCCTGGTGTCAGGCTCCAGGCCGTGCTGAAGGAGGCGACACCGTTCTGTAACCAGCACCTTGTTATATCAGATTTGACAGGACCATCCACATCCTGGTGTCAGGCTCCAGGCCGTGCTGAAGGAGGCGATACCGTTCTGTAACCAGCTCCTTGTTATATCAGATTTGACAGGACCATCCACAGCCTGGCGTCAGGCTCCAGGCCGTGCTGAAGGAGGCGACACCGTTCTGTAACCAGCACCTTGTTATATCAGATTTGACAGGACCATACACATCCTGGTGTCAGGCTCCAGGCCGTGCTGAAGGAGGCGACACCGTTTTTTAACCAGCACCTTGTCATATCAGATTTGACAGGACCATCCACATCCTGGTGTGAGGCTCCAGGCCGTGCTGAAGGAGCCGACACCGTTCTGTAACCAGCTCCTTTTTATATCAGATTTGACAGGACCATCCACAGCCTGGTGTCAGGCTCCAGGCCGTGCTGAAGGAGGCGACACCATTCTGTAACCAGCTCCTTGTTATATCAGATTTGACAGGACCATCCTCAGCCTGGTGTCAGGCTCCAGGCCGTGCTGAAGGAGCCGACACCGTTCTGTAACCAGCACCTTGTTATATCAGATTTGACAGGACCATCCACAGCCTGGTGTCAGGCTCCAGGCCGTGCTGAAGGAGGCGACACCGTTCTGTAACCAGCTCCTTGTTATATCAGATTTGACAGGACAATCCACAGCCTGGCGTCAGGCTCCAGGCCGTGCTGAAGGAGGTGACACCGTTCTGTAACCAGCTCCTTGTTATATCTGATTTGACAGGACCATCCACAGCCTGGTGTCAGGCTCCAGGCCGTGCTGAAGGAGGCGACACCGTTCTGTAACCAGCTCCTTGTTATATCAGATTTGACAGGACAATCCACAGCCTGGCGTCAGGCTCCAGGCCGTGCTGAAGGAGGCGGCACCGTTCTGTAACCAGCTCCTTGTTCTATCAGATTTGACAGGACCATCCACAGTCTGGTGTCAGGCTCCAGGCCGTGCTGAAGGAAGTGACACCGTTCTGTAACCAGCTCCTTGTTATATCTGATTTGACAGGACCATCCACAGTCTGGTTTCAGGCTCCAGGCCGTGCTGAAGGAGGTGACACCGTTCTGTAACCAGCTCCTTGTTATATCTGATTTGACAGGACCATCCACAGTCTGGTGTCAGGCTCCAGGCCGTGCTGAAGGAAGTGACACCGTTCTGTAACCAGCTCCTTGTTATTTAAGATTTGACAGGGCCATCCACAGCCTGGTGTTAGGCTCCAGGCCGAGCTGAAGGAGGCGACACCGTTCTGTAACCAGCACCTTGTTATATCAGATTTGACAGGACCATCCACAGCCTGGTGTCAGGATCCAGGCCGTGCTGAAGGAGGCGACACCGTTGTGTAACCAGCTCCTTGTTATATCAGATTGCCTCACACTTTGCTCCTGGGTTTGGAGTAGGTTGGTAAAGTGTTCTTGTAATTCCCCAAGATGCTGGTACAAAGACCATTCCCCTCTATCTGTTAGGCTCTTCCCTCTCTTCAGTCTTTGTTCCATTTGTTGGTCATGTTCCAGACCCAGATTCACGGTAACTACAGTCCCCAGACCTCGTTCAGAGCTGGGTGACCAAATTATCTGTTCTCCCTTAATGTCTGCAACAGCTCACAACACAACCTGCAGAAAGCCATCCTCAACATCTCCACTCACCTCCCAATAACACAACCTGCAGAAACCCATCTTCCGCATCTTCACTCACCTCCCAATAACACAACCTGCAGAAACCCATCCTCAGCATCTCCACTCACCTCCCAATAACACAACCTGCAGAAACCAATCCCCAGCATCTCCACTCACCTCCCAATAACACAACCTGCAGAAACCCATCCTCAGCATCTTCACTCACCTCCCAATAACACAACCTGCAGAAACCCATCCTCAGCATCTCCACTCTCCTTCCCATAACACAACCTGCAGAAACCTATCCTCAGCATCTCCACTCACCTCCCAATAACACAACCTGCAGAAACCCATCCTCAGCATCTCCACTCACCTCCCAATAACACAACCTGCAGGAACCCATCCTCAGCATCTCCACTCACCTCAAAATAACACAACCTGCAGAAACCCATCCTCAGCATCTCCACTCACCTCCCAATAAAACAACCTGCAGAAACCCATCCTCAGCATCTCCACTCACCTCCCAATAACACAACCTGCAGAAACCCATTCTCAGCATCTCCACTCACCTCCCAATAACACAACCTGCAGAAACCCATCCTCAGCATCTTCACTCACCTCCCAATAACATAACCTGCAGAAACCCATCCTCAGCATCTTCACTCACCTTCCAATAACACAACCTGCAGAAACCCATCCTCCGCATCTCCACTCACCTCCCAATAACACAACCTGCAGAAACCCATCCTCAGCATCTTCACTCACCTCCCAATAACACAACCTGCAGAAACCCATCCTGAGCATCTCCACTCACATTCCAACAACAGAATTGTAAAAGTAATAGATATAACTCATTTCCACGTTCATTGAAAATGGACATGGGCTTGGTCTAATATGATTGAGTGAGACTGTGGAGAATTCCAATCACTGAATGAGAATTCAGATAGTGAGGTGCTGCCAGGCTGGGAACCAATCTACATCAGTGAGCACGGGGATGACAGGTGACTGGGATTGGTTGAGGGTTAGGACCCAGACTGGCAACCAATCTACAGCAGTGAGCACAGGGATGATAGGGGACTGGGATTGGGTGAGGGTTAGAATATGGCAGCAGAGTTGGAGATCAGCTGCACTTCATTAAGATTTGTATCAGAAATTGTGTGACAGAATACCATTGGATTAGTCGAGTGTGGATTTAACAAAGACACAGATGATGATTTATTCTGCAGCTGAGATGAAGCAGAGTTGGCGATGGCAAGTGAACGGGATTGGGAATGGAGAGAGCGTCTGGCAATAATAATTTTACTGTCAAAGGGAGAGCAGGGATTGTGAACAGCCTCCGATATTAACCAGAGAGCGAGTGGAGCCACTGGATAGGGAATGACCTCAGTGACTGGAATCGATGTTGATATTTATAGCTAAAGGCACAGAGCTTCAAGGTAAGGAAGTGTTATTACCACTATTCCAGATGTTGGTCAGACCGCACCTGGAGCATTGCACAGTTCTGGCCCCTGATTTGAGGAAAGATGGAGTGGCTTTAGAGGCAGTTCACAGGAGGTTGAGTAGATTGATCGCAGAGATGAGGGCTTTGTCTTATCAATAGAGTTGTAAAGAAGGATTAGAGATCAAATTGTGGTTCATAAAATGTTTAAAGGTGTGGGTAAAGTGGAAATGGAGCGAATGCTTTCTCTTGTGGGGCATTCTAGAACGAGAGGTCATAATCTCAGGATAACAGGAAGCAAATGTGAATCAGAGCTGAGGAGAATCTACTTCTCCCAATGGGATGTGAACCTGTGGAATTCGCTACCCCAGAGTGCGGTGCATGCTGGGACAGTGAGTAAATTTAAGGAGCAGTTAGGTAGATGTTGAATTGGCAATGGGTTGAGAATATTGGATAATGGGCAGGACGGCGGCGTTTGGCCGAGGATGAGATCAGCCAAGACCGAATGACGGAGCAGACGCGAGAGGCCAAATGGCCTCATTCTGCTCCTGGACCTGAAAACTTACAAACTTCTGAACTGAAGAACGTGGATTCAATCTTTCCAAGATGTAAATGAAGAGAGTAATATTACACTTAAAGTGGTTTATACAATAAATAACTGGACAGGGAGACTTACCAAGGACACCGACAACAGCCAGGAGGGGATAGTAACCCGCCTGAATTATTATCAGTGCGCCGTAGAGCCGGTATGGTAAAGACTGGAGAGACATACAGTAAATACCCCAGGATAAACTCCTGTCCATTGCTGTAACGTTCCTGTGGATATTTCCCAGATTCTGATCCATTGCTGTAACGCTCCTGTGGATAGTTCCCAGATTCTGATCCATTGCTGTAACGTTCCTGTGGGTAGTTCCCAGATTCTGATCCATTGCTGTAACGTTCCTGTGGGTAGTTCCCAGATTCTGCTCCCTCCTCTCGGTCTCTCTGGAGCCGCTGATCTCTGGCAGTGTTGGAGTTGACGCTCCCGCTGACTGTTTGGGATCACACAATGAAAGGAATCGCTTATTAATAGCAGAGACAAACCCTCCAGTGACACGGTTAGGATCCATAGAGACTGACATTAATCACAGTTACTAAACAAACAGGCTCAGTTAACCCCTTTCAATCCAATACTCTTTCTATCACAATGAAATAGAAGATTAGCCGGGTCTGGATTGGCTGTGTGACAGTGACTGAGGGATGGAGTGTGGAAATAGTGCAAACACTGACCCTGATAATCAATCCTCATTGATATCTGAGTGGTTCCAGGGGACTGGGGCATTTTCAATGTCCATTCTGTTTATAAAAGGAGAGAGAGGGATAAACCCTGGAGTGACAGAGCAGTCACTATAATGTTAGTCACCAGGACATTTCTAGAGGTCAGAATGGACAACAGGAATATTGCTCCTTCGGGAGGAAATGGTGTTATCTGACCAGAAACACGGCGACATTCGTGGGAAATCACATCGCATGTTGTTATTGCAGTTACATTTCAAAATAACTGGAGGATTAATGAGGGAACTGATATGAATTTATGTACTGGAACATATTGTGATCAAGTATCATTTATTAGAGTTGTTATCGAGTCCCAAAGCCGTGGATTAAAGGGTCTGTGACAGTGAGAATGTGATATTGGCTAAGAAACAGGAAGCACAGAGAAGCGGTGAATGATAGTTATTCAGACAGGAGGGGGGAGGCATTGATGTTCACTCGGGGCCCACATGAGGAAAATTGCTCTTCAAGATACAATTCACTGATATAGGCTTCAATGGAAAGAATTTCAACATTCACAAATGACAGACACTCAGCAATGCAACAGTGAGCAGGGTAGCAGCAATCTTCAGCAGGATGTTCCCAGATCTGTGAAAGGGAGAGTCACGGGGAAAGTAAATTTAAATCACTGTCGTGTATGTGATGCATGAGGAAGGAGGGCTGAGGACAGGAAATATAAACTAAACGGGACAAGTTTAAAAAGTGTCCAGGAAGGGAGCGGGTACATGTCCACACTTTGCACTGGAAGGTCATGGTGATAAGATTGGAAAAAACCTCAGAAGATATTTAACTTGATCAATAGAGGCGGAGACTCCTAAAAGAAGGGTTAGGATCATAGAGTCATCGACGTCCAGAGCACAGAAAGTCCATTCGGCCAATCTGGACTGGGCTGGTCAAAAACATCCACCGGAGTATTTGAACCCCACTTTCTAATACTTTGCCAATAGCCTATAGAGTTAGAACTAGGTTTATAGATAGGACCATAGCTGAGGAATTGCTTCTTGTTCTGCCGCTAAATATACAAAAGGAGGTGAGGATCTTGGCGAGAAAACAAAGGATTTCATAGAATTTACAGGCCATCCGTCCCATCGGGTCTACACAGACTCTTGGAACGAGCACCCCACCCAAGGTCAACACCTCCACCCTATCTCCATAACCTAGTAACCCCATCCAACCTGAGGGCAATTTAGCATGTCCAATCCACCTAACCTGCACATCTTTGGGCTGTGGGAGGACACCGGAGTACCCGGAGGAAACCCACGCACACACGGGGAGAACGTGCAGACTCCGTACAGTCAGTGACCCGAGCCGGGAATCGAACCTCGAACCCTGGAATCCTGGGGCTGTGAAGCAACAGTGCTAACCACCATGCTACCGTGCTGGATACTTAATGGAGTGTTGTCGGGGATGGAGGATTTCAGTTCAATATGGGGATTAGTGAACTGGAATTGTAATCTGTAGATCAGTTTAAAGTAAAGAGCAATTTCACAGAGGACTCCAAATGAGGAAGGAGTGTAGAGAGAGTGAGCAGAAAGTGTTCCACTGGACCCAGCACCAGTAACAAGATTTACAATAATTCATCAAAGATGGTGTGAGCATATTGATAGGACATTTAATACAGAGCTGTTAGAATCTGGAATACACTGTCGGAAGACACGATGGGAGCAGCTTCTACTGAATGTTTCACAATGGAACTAGAGACATACTGACAGGGGATGCTTATAATCTGGAATACACTGTCTGGAGAAACGATGGGAGCCCATTCAACAGTAAATTTCACAATCGAACTGGATAAATACTGCTAGGGGATTGTTATAATCGGGAATACACTGTCTGAAGACAGGCTGGGAGCAGTTTCAACAGTAAATTTCACAATGGAACTGGATAAATACTGACAGGGGATGGTTATAATCTGGAATACACTGTCTGAAGACAGGCTGGGAGCAGTTTCATAGAACATAGAACATTACAGCGCAGTACTGTTACAACAGTAAATTTCACAATGGAACTTGATAATCATCATACCGGGCTACAAAGCGAAGCTTAACAGAATGTCCAGCAGCAGCGGCCTTGTCCCTGATGAGCTCAATGCATTCTATGCTCGGTTCGTGCAGGACACCATCAAAGCGCTGCCGACTGTCCCAGCAGCCCCGGTCACACCAAACACAACGTCACACCTTCCTAAATCAGATCGGTGAACTTCGAAGTGAACCCTCGGAAGGCGACGGGCCCGGACGGTGTCCGTGGTCGTGCACTCAGATCCTGCGCGGAGCAGCTGGCAGATTAGTTCAAGGACATCTTCAACCTCTGCATACTCTGCTCTGATATCCCCGCCTGCTTCAAGAAGACCACCATCATTCCGGTGCCAAAGAAGAGCCAGGTAACGTGCCTCAAGGACAATTGTCCACTGGCCCTGACTTCGAAAGTAATAAAGCGCTTCGAGAGGTTTGTCATGAAACACATGAACACCATACTCCCAAAATGCCTACATCCACTGCATTTCGCCCATCACAGCAGCCGGTCCACAGCAGACACCATCTCCATGGCCCGACACTCATCCCTGGAGCATCTTGACAACAGGGACTCCTACATCAGACTCCTGTTCATTGACTACAGCTCCGCATTCAACACCATAATCACAGCCAAGCTCCTATCAAAGCTCCAAAACCTAGGACTTGGCTCCTCTCTCTGCAACTGGATCCTCGACTTTCTGACCCACAGACCGCACTCAGGAAGAATAAAGAACAACACCTCCTCCACAATGTTTCTCAATACCGGGGCCCACAAGGCTGTGTACTTAGCCCACTACTATACTCCCTGCTCATACACGACTGCGAGGCAAAATTTGGCTCCAACTACATCTGAGAGTTTGCTGACGACACGACCATAGTGGGCCGGATCTCGAACAACGATGAGTCAGAAAACAGGAGAGCTATAGAGAATCTAGTGGAGTGGTGTAGCGACAACAACCTATCCCTCAACACCAGCAAAACTAAAGAGCTGATCATTGACTTCAGGAAGCAAAGTACTGTACACACCCCTGTCAGCATCAACGGGGCCGAGGTGGAGATGGTTGACAGTTTCAAATTTCTAGCTGTGAAATCAGCAACAATCTGTCCTGGTTCACCCACGTCGACGCAATGTCCAAGAAAGAACAACAGCGCCTATACGTACTCAGGGAACTAAGGAAATTCGGAATGTCCACATTAACCCTGACCAACTTTTACAGATGCACCATAGAACGCATCCTATTGGGCTGCATCACAACCTGGTATGGCAACTGCTCGGCCCAGGACCGCAAAAACACTTGGGAGAGTCCTGAACACCGCCCAGTCCATCACACGAACCTGCCTCCCATCCATTGACTCCATCTGCACCTCCCGTTGGCTGGGGAAAGCGGGAAGCATAATCAAAGATCCCTCCCACCCTGCTTACTCATTCTTACAGATTTTCCCATTGGGCAGGAGATACAAAAGTCTGAGAACACGCAAGAACAGGTCCAACACCAGCTCCTTCCCCGTTGTTACCTGTCTCCTAAACGGCCCTCTTATGGACTGATGGGGTTATAGACTGATCTTATTTCTTCAGACATCTTCTCTCCTGAGCTGTACTGCACTCTGTATGCTTCAGCCGAGGCCTGTGTCTCTGTATTTGCATTGTGTACCTTGTGTTTGCCCTATTGTGTATTTCATTTTTATGTGCGGAATGATCTGCCTGAGTTACACGTCGAACAATCCTTTTCACTGCTTCTCGGTACACGTGACAATGGCGCAAACCAACAGGCCGCTGCGGAACTGCTGACCTTGCAGACAACAGAGATTGAGTTCCCCCTGTCACATTAACTAGGGAGCTCGCACTCTGCAAGGGTCTTGGGAAAGACAATCATTCCCACCGCTAAGTCCAGTGGGTGTTGGGACATTATTGACAGGGGATTGTTATATAGAAACATGGAGCATGGGAGCAGGAGCAGGCCATTCGGCCCTTTCAGTCTGCTCTACATGCATTGTGTACATCGCTGATCATCCGACTCACTAACATGTTCCTGCTTCCCTCCCTATCCTTGGATCCCGTTAGCCCCAAGTCCCATAAACAACTGTTCCTTGAAAATATGCAATGTTTCAGCTTGAACTACTTTCTGTGGTGGAGAATTCCACAGGCTCGCAGCTCTCTGTGTGAGGAAATGTCTCCTTCTATCAGTTTAAATGGCCTGTCCGTATCCTCAGACTGTGCCCCTAGTTCCGGTCTCCTGTGCCATCCGGAACATCATTCCTACATTCACCTTTTTCATAGGTTTCTATGGTCCAGCCCCTCTCATTATTCTGAACTGGAGCGAATATTGTTGCGACCTCCTGGGCGAGCGTGCGGCCAGTTCCGGTCCCACAGACCCCGGAGTCCCAACAGGAGTGAATCAACCAATCATTAGTGTGTTTTCCAAAGGGTTTTATCCATTGACTTCTCCACTGAGCTACTGACACAAGATAGATAGTTAAAATATTAATACACTATTTATCAGCGTCTGAAGGAAATAATCTCCCTATTTGGGGAAAACCCCGTCCCACCCTCCACCCAGACACGCATCAGACAGCCACACGGTGAAGGGGTTGGGGAGGAATCAGAATAATTGGAATTAAAGGGGAGGGTTCGAGATGAATCTGCGCTGTTCCGGTTATGGCATTTTTAGGCGCTGGTTTTCTCTGAATGGCTCTGGGGAATGGATTCACACAGGTCAGTACAATTCTCACCTTCCAACATCAGATGGAGCCTTTACACAAGAGATTCCGGTCGGTGCAATTGAAAGACAAAATGTTTATTTTGCTGTTTCAAGGAACAGTTACAGAATAGAAAAGAAAAAGAGTTTCTCACATTGAATATTAAACAACGATCAAAAAGAAAGCTACATATCTCACAACCTCCTGCCCTGAGCCCCCGCTGTCACCATGGCCGTGACTGGTCTCTGATGCCGGATATTACTGACAGTTTCACATTGCTGTGTATTTGTTGACCCTGGTTTATTGGGTTCCACTGGGGCCCCTGCCGCTTGGCGATAGTGGTTGTCCCCAGTTTCCCCCTCCTGTGTCTTGGCGCTCAGCGTTCCTCCACTTGTTTGTCTGCAGACTTCTTTCTTTAAAAATAAAATAAATGGAGAGAACCGAATTAATTTCTCCAACCCACCTAACCTGCACATCCTCGGGTTGTGGGAGCGAAACCCACGCTAACACGGTCAGAGTGTGCAAACTTCACACGGGCAGTGACCCAGAGCCGGGATTGAACCTGGAACCTCGGCCCCCTGAGGCAGCAGTGCTAACCACTGCGCCACCCTGCTGCCTTTGTCCATTTCTTTCTGATAGTGGGGGAGGGGGTGATGAGGTTCCATTCCTCTCTTGGTTCACAGGTCTTCCAGGGAGGGTGGGTCTGCTTGTTACCCGGGTTTCTCCCCGTGTAGGGTCCAGGGAGGGTGGGTCTGCTTGTTCCCCCGGTTTCTCCCCGTGTAGGGCCCAGGGAGGGTGGGTCTGCTTGTTACCCCGGTTTCTCCCCGTGTAGGGGAGGCCTGCCCTCCCTCCAATAAATGGCCTCCCCCAGCCCCGACCCCGGTTGGCTGCTGGCTGCAAACAGGGCTGGAGATAGGCTTGTGAATTTGCCGCCTGTGCTGTGGAATCCCGGCTCAGACCCTCTTATTTCTAATGTTATTTTCTCCAGCCTCAGGAATTCGGCGAGATCTGAGAGTCATTCTGAGCCTCCGGGGGGGGGGGGGCGCTGCCGTCTCCCCCCCCCCCCCACTCCTCCGGCAGGAGTCTCCGCCTGACGAACAGTGAGGCGAAGGCCAGGGCGTCTCCCTCTCTCCCTGACCAGAGCTCCGGCTGCTCTGACACCCCGAAAGCCAGGGCGTCTCCCTCTCTCCCTGACCAGAGCTCTCTCTGCTCTGACACCCCGAATGCCAGGGCGTCTCCCTCTCTCCCTGACCAGAGCTCCGGCTGCTCTGACACCCCGAATGCCAGCGCGTCCCTCTCTCTCCCTGACCAGAGCTCCGGCTGCTCTGACACCCCGAAAGCCAGGGCGTCCCCCTCTCTCCCTGAGCAGAGCTCCGGCTGCTCTGACACCCCGAAGGCCAGGGAGTCCCCCTCTCTCCCTGACCTGAGCTCCGGCTGCTCTGACACCCCGAAGGACAGGGCGTCCCCCTCTCTCCCTGACCAGAGCTCTCTCTGCTATGACACCCCGAAGGCCAGGGCGTCTCCCTCTCTCCCTGACCAGAGCACCGGCTGCTCTGACACCCCGAAGGCCAGGACGTCTCCCTCTCTCCCTGACCAGAGCTCTCTCTGCTCTGACACACCGAAGGCCAGGGCGCTCCCCTCTCTCCCTGACCAGAGCTCCGGCTGCTCTGACAACCCGAAGACCAGGGCGTCTGCCTCTCTCCCTGACCAGAGCTCTCTCTGCTCTGACACCCCGAAGGCCAGGGCGTCTCCCTCTCTCCCTGACCAGAGCACCGGCTGCTCTGACACCCCGAAGGCCAGGGCGTCTCCCTCTCTCCCTGACCAGAGCTCTCTCTGCTCTGACACACCGAAGGCAAGGGCGCTCCCCTCTCTCCCTGACCAGAGCTCCGGCTGCTCTGACAACCCGAAGACCAGGGCGTCTCCCTCTCTCCCTGACCACAGCTCTCTCTGCTCTGACACCCCGAAGGCCAGGGCACCTCCCTCTCTCCCTGACCAGAGCTCCGGCTGCTCTGACACCCCGAAGGCCAGGGCGTCCACCTCTTTCCCTTACCAGAGCTCCGGATGCTCTGACACCCCCCAAGTCCACCAGTGTCGGGTATAACTCCATCCCGACTCCCACCACCTTGGACACAGCCTCGAAGGTGGCCGTGCAGAATTCCCTGAGTCTGGGGCAGGACCAGAACATGCGGGTGTGGTTGGCCGCCCTCCTCCCCCGGGAACCTCTCGCATTGTCCAGCAGCTCCGGGAAGAACCCGCTCAGACGCGGCTTTGTGAGGTCGCTCTGTGCACCACCTTGAGCTGCATCAGGCTGAGCCCGGCGGAGGAGGAGGTGGAGTTGACTCTGTGCTGCGCCTCGATCCAGAGTCCTCTCCCTCTCTCTGTCCAGTCCCCCCCCCCCAATTTTGTCCTGTCCCCTCCAGTGGAGTCCTGACGTTTTCTACCTGTCTCCTGTATATGTGGCCGCATTTGCCGTCCCATAACCAATCCAGTCGTCCCACCGTGTCCAGGAATGTGTGTGTTTCTGGGGGAAGGGTTTCCTTCTCCTTGTGGGGGAGGTTACACAGCTGCAGCAATCTGAGGTTGTTTCCTCGAGAGTTGGAGCTTCTCTGTGAGATTCCCAGAATCGACAGCCTGTCGTGTGCGGACATGTACTCAACCGTCAGCATTCCTCTGTCACCCCACCCCCCCCCCCACATTCAAAATGTACCGTCCATCCCTGCCGGCCCGAACCTGTACTGTGCAGAGAGAAGGGCCCGCGGGCCTCTCGCCCAGTTCAATAATAATAATCACTTATTGTCACAAGTCGGCTTCAATGAAGTTACTGTGAAAAGCCCCAAGTCGCCACATTCTGGCGCCCCGCACAGGAATTGTTTCACGTCATAAGGTGGCTCCTACCACTGCGCTCCTGAGTGTGTGTGTGGGCTGGCCGGGAGTGGCCTGGAGTGTGTGTGTGCGCTGGCCGGGAGTGGCCTGGAGTGTGTGTGTGGGCTGGCCGGGAGTGGCCTGGAGTGTGTGTGTGGGCTGGCCGGGACTGGCCTGGTGTGTGTGTGTGGGCTGGCCGGGACTGGCCTGGTGTGTGTGTGTGGGCTGTCCGGGATTGGCTTGGAGTGTGTGTGTGGGCTGGCCGGGAGTGGCTTGGAGTGTGTGTGTGGGCTGGCCGGGAGTGGCCTGGAGTGTGTGTGTGGGATGGAGGGGAGTGGCCTGGAGTATGTGTTTGGGCTGGCCGGGAGTGGCCTGGAGATTGTGTGTGGGCTGGCCGGGAGTGGCCTGGAGTGTGTGTGTGCGCTGGCCGGGAGTGGCCTGGAGTGTGTGTGTGGGCTGGCCGGGAGTGGCCTGGAGTGTGTGTGTGGGCTGGCCGGGACTGGCCTGGTGTGTGTGTGTGGGCTGGCCGGGACTGGCCTGGTGTGTGTGTGTGGGCTGTCCGGGATTGGCTTGGAGTGTGTGTGTGGGCTGGCCGGGAGTGGCTTGGAGTGTGTGTGTGGGCTGGCCGGGAGTGGCCTGGAGTGTGTGTGTGGGATGGAGGGGAGTGGCCTGGAGTATGTGTTTGGGCTGGCCGGGAGTGGCCTGGAGATTGTGTGTGGGCTGGCCGGGAGTGGCCTGGAGTGTGTGTGTGGGCTGGCCGGGAGTGGCCTGGAGTGTGTGTGTGGGCTGGCCGGGACTGGCCTGGTGTGTGTGTGTGGGCTGTCCGGGATTGGCCTGGAGTGTGTGTGTGGGCTGGCCGGGAGTGGCCGGGAGTGTGTGTGTGGGCTGGCCGGGAGTGGTCTGGAGTGTGTGTGCGGGCTGGCGGGGAGTGACCTGGAGTGTGTGTGGGGGCTTGCCGGGCGTGGACTGGAGTGTGTGTGGGAGCTGGCCGGAAGTGGCCTGGAGTCTGTGTGTGGGCTGGCCGGGAGTGGCCTGGCCTGGAGTGTGTGTGTGGGCTGGCCGGGAGTGGCCTGGAATGTGTGTGTAGGCTGGCCGGGAGTGGCCTGGAATGTGTGTGTGGGCTGGCCGGGAGTGGCCTGGAGCGTGTGTGTGTGGGCTGGCCGGGAGTGGCCTGGATGTGTGTGTGGGCTGGCCGGGAGTGGCCTGGAGTGTGTGTGTGGGCTGGCCGGGACTGGCCTGGTGTGTGTGTGTGGGCTGTCCGGGATTGGCCTGGAGTGTGTGTGTGGGCTGGCCGGGAGTGGCTTGGAGTGTGTGTGTGGGCTGGCCGGGAGTGGCTTGGCGCGGGTGTGTGGGCTGGCGGGGAGTGGCCTGTAGTGTGTGTTTGGGCTGGCCGGGAGTGGCCTGGAGATTGTGTGTGGGCTGGCCGGGAGTGGCCGGGAGTGTGTGTGTGGGCTGGCCGGGAGTGGCCTGGAGTGTGTGGGCGGGCTGGCGGGGCGTGGCCTGGAGTGTGTGTGGGGGCTGGCCGTGAGTGGCCTGGAGTGTGTGTGCGGGCTGGCGGGGAGTGGCCTGCAGTGTGTGTGTGGGCTTGGCCGGGAGTGGCCTGGAGTGTGTGTGGGGACTGGCCGGGAGAGGCCTGGAGTGTGTGTGTGGGTTGGCCGGGAGTGGCCTGGAGTGTGTGTGCGGGATTGCCGGGAGTGGCCTGGAGTGTGTGTGTGGGCTGGCCGGGAGTGGCCTGGAGTGTATGTGTGGGCTGCCCGGGATTGGCCTGGAGTGTGTGTGTGGGCTGGCCGGGAGTGGCCTGGAGTGTGTGTGTGGGCTGGCGGGGAGTGGCCTGGAGTATGTGTTTGGGCTGGCCGGGAGTGGCCTGGAGATTGTGTGTGGGCTGGCCGGGAGTGGCCTGGAGTGTGTGTGTGGGCTGGCCGGGAGTGGCCTGGCCTGGAGTGTGTGTGTGGGCTGGCCGGGAGTGGCCTGCAGTGTGTGCGGGTTGGTCGGGAGTGGCCTGGCCTGGAGTGAGTGGCTGGCCGGGAGTGGACTTGCATCCAGCGCTCAGAGTGAGTTACCCGTGCAGGTGGCCTCCTCCATTCAGACCCAGTCCACCTCCAGCTCCCTTAAACATCCCTTCACCCTCTCTGCGCTCGCTGCCCAGTGATACAACAGAATACTACTGGAACCACTGTAGAAAATGATATACTACCCAGGGACCACTATATACACCATAGAAAAATACAGCAGAGAAGAGGCCCTTCGGCCCACAATGTTGTGCCAAACGTTTGTTCCAGATTAATCATAGATTATCATTGAATTCACAGAGCAGAAGGAGGCCATTCGGCCCATTGAGTCTGCATCAGCTCTTGGAAAGAGCACCCTACCCAAGGTCAACACCTCCACCCAACACTAAGGGTAATTTTAGACACTAAGGGCAATTTATCATGGCCAATCCACCTAACCTACACATCACTGGACTGTGGGAGGAAACCGGAGCACCCAGAGGAAACCCACGCACACATGGGGAGGATGTGCAGACTCCGCACAGACAGTGGCCCAAGCCGGAGTCGAACCTGGGACCCTGGAGCTGTGAAGCAATTGTGCTATCCACAATGCTACCGTGCTGACCTTAAGAACAAAGTAATCTACACTATATCATTCTACCGTAATCCATGTATCTATCCAATAGCTGCTTGAAGGTCCCTAATGTTTCCGACTCAACTACTTCCACAGGCAGAGCACTCCATGCCCCCACTACTCTCTGGGTAAATAACCTACTTCTGACATCCCCCTTATATCTTCCACCATTCACTTTAAATTTATGTCACCTTGTAATGCTTTGTTACCCTGGGGAAAAAGTCTCTGACTGTCTACTCTATCTATTCCCCTGATCTTCATATAAATCTCTATCAAGTCGCCCCTCATCCTTCTCCGTTCTAATGATAAAAGGCCTAGCACCCTCAACCTTTCCTCGAAAGACCTACTCTCCATCACAGGCAACATCCTGGTAAATCTCCTTTGCATCTTTTCCAAAGCTTCCACATCCTTCCTAAAATGAGGCGACCTGAACTGTACACAGTACTCCAAATGTGGCCTTACCAAAGCTTTGTACAGCTCGATCATCACCTCACAGCTCTTAAATTCAATCCCTCTGTTAATGAACGCTAGCACACCATAGGCCTTCTTCACAGCTCTATCCACTTGAGTGGCAACTTTCAGAGATGTATGAACATAGACCCCAAGATCTCTCTGCTCCTCCACATTGCCAAGATATGCTACCCTGGGACAACTGTAAAAAATGATATAATACCAAGGGACCACTGTAAAAAATGAAATACTATAAAAGAACCACTGTATACCAGGGACAGGCCTCCACTGTGACACCTTCGTTGTAGAATGGATTTGCGTTTTCTAGACACTCTCCCTATTTATTACAGTAGTCCCAGGGAAGAATTTCATAATTTACAGTGGTCCCTGGGTAGAAGATCATTATTACAGTGGCTTCGGGTAGTATATCATTATTTACAGTAGTCCATGGGAAGTATATCATTATTTATAGTGACCTTGGCTAGGTAACATCATTTACAGTGGTCCCTGGGCAGTATATCACCATGTAAAGTGGTCCCTGTGCAGTATATCATTACTTACACTGGTCCCTGTGCAGTATATCATTACTTACAGTGGTCCCTGTGTAGTATATCATTCCTTACAGTGGTCCCTGTGTAGTATTCCGTTATTTACCCTGGTTCCTGTGTTGCATTTCATTATTTACAATAGTCCCTGGGTAGTATATCATTATTTATAATAGTCCCTGGGCAGGATTTCATTATTTACAGTGGTTCCTGTGTAGTATTTCATTATTTACAGTGGTCCCTGGATAATATCGCATTATTTACAGTGGTTGCTGGGTAGTATATCATTATTTCCAGAGTCCCCTAGGTAGTGTATAATCATTTACAGTGGGCCCTGGATAGTCCCTCATTATTAGTGCGTCACGATTTACAACGGTCCCAGGGTGGAATTTCATTATTTACAATGATCCCTGGATAGTATATCATAATGTACAGTGGCCCTTGGGTAGTATATCATTATTTACAGTAGAGTATCATTATTTTCAGTGGTCCCTGTGTCGTATTTCATTATTTACCGTGGGCCCTGGGTAGTAGATCATTATTTACAGTGGTTCCTGTATAGTATTTCATTATTTACAGTGGTCCCTGGGAAATATATCATTAATCACAGTGGTCTCTGGGTAGCATATCATTATTTACAGTTGTCCCTGGGGAATATGTCATTATGTATAGTGTTACTTGTATAGTACATCATTGTTTACAATGGACCCAGTGTGGGATTTCATTATTTACAGTGGTCCCTGGATAGTAGATCATTATTTACAGTGGTCCCTAGATATTATATCATCACTTACGGTGGCTCCTTGATAGTATATCATTATTTACAGTGGTCTCTGGATAGTACATCATAACTTACAACGGTCCCAGGCTGGAATTTCTTTTTTACAGTGGTCCCTGTGTAATACATCATTATTTACAACAGCCGCATGTTGGAATGTTGTTATTGACAGTGGTCCCTGGATTGTTTATCATTATTTACAGTTGTCCCTGGATATAACATCTTATTTGCAGTGGTCCCTGGACAGTATGTGATTATTTGCAGTGGTCACTGTGTAGTAAATCATTGTTTACAACGGTCCCATGGAGGAATGTCATTACTTACAGTGATCCCTGGATAGTGTATCATGATTTACAGTGTTCCCTGGGTATAATATCATTATTGACAATGGTCCATGGGTAGTTCATCATTATTCACAGTCGTCCCTGGGCAGTATGTCATTATTTACATTATTTCCCTGTGTAGTACATCATCATGTACAACGGTCCCGGAGTGGAATTTCATCAATTACAGTGGTCCCTGGATAGTATCTCATCATTTACAGTGCTCCCTGAGTAGTACATACATATTTACAGTGGTCCCTGGGTAGTATATCCTTATTTACAGTGGTCCCTGTGTAGTATGTCATTATTTACAGTACGATGTCTTACAACACCAGGTTAAAGTCCAACAGGTTTGTTTCGATGTCACTAGCTTTCGGAGCGCTGCTCCTTCCTCAGGTGAATGAAGAGGTATGTTCCAGAAACAAATATATAGACAAATTCAAAGATGCCAGACAATGCTTGGAATGCGAGCGTTAGCAGGTGGTTAAATTTTTACAGATCCAAAAATGGGGTAACCTCAGGTTAAAGAGGTGTGAATTGTATCAAGCCAGGACAGTTGGTAGGATTTCGCAGGCCAGATGGTGGGGGATGAATGTAATGCGACATGAATCCCAGGTCCCGGAACTTGGCTATAAGTTTCTGCTCGGAGATTCTGCGTTGTCGCGCGTCCTGAAGGCCGCCTTGGAAACCGCTTACCCGGAGGCCAGAGGCTCAACCGGGTACTGTGAATATGATGTTATTGGTATTACTGAGACTTGGGGGGGGGGATATGTGCTGATGCTCTTCGGGAGGGTTTAAACTAGTTCAGCAGGGGCTTGGGAACCTGAATTGTAGCTCCAGTATACAGGAGGTTGAGAGTAGTGAGGTCATGAGTAAGGTTTCAAAGTTGCAGGAGTATACCGGCAGGCAGGAAGGTGGTTTAAAGTGTGTCTTCTTCAATGCCAGGAGCATCCGGAATAAGGTGGGTGAATGTGCGGCATGGGTTGGTATCTGGGACTTCGATGTTGTGGCCATTTCGGAGACATGGATAGAGCAGGGATAGGAATGGTTGTTGCAGGTGGCGGTGTTTAGATATTTCAGTAAGCGCAGGGAAGGTGGTAAAAGAGGGGAAGGGGTGGTATTGTTAGTCAAGGGCAGTTGTACGGTGGCAGGAAGCACGTTTGATGAGGACACGTCTACTGAGATACTATGGGCTGAGGTTAGAAACAAGAAAGGAGAGGTCACCCTGTTCGGGGTCTTCTATAGGCCTCCGAAAAGTTCCAGAGATGTAGAGGAAAGGATTGCAAAGATGATTGTGAATAGGAGCGCAATCAACAGGGTAGTTGGGTTTTAACTTCCCAAACATTGAGTGGAAACGCTGTAGTTCGAGTACTTTAGATGGGTCCGTTTTTGTGAAATATGTGCAAGAGGGTTTCCTGTAGATAGGCCAACGAGAGGTGAGACCATATTGGATTTGGTACTGGGTAATGAACCAGGTCAGGTGTTAGATTTGGAGGTAGGTGAGCACTTTGGTGATAGTGAAGGGATAGGTATATACCGCAGGGCAAGAGTTGTATCTGGGGGAAAGGCAATTATGATGCGATGAGGCAAGACGTAGGATGCATCAGATGGAGAGGAAAACTGCAGGGGATGGGCACAATGGAAATGTGCAGCTTGTTCAAGGAACAGCTGCTGCGTGTCCTTGATAAGTATGTACCTGTTAGGCAGGGAGGAAATGGTCGAGCAAGGGAACCGTGGTTTACTACGGCAGTCGAAACACTTGTCAAGAGGAATTAGGAGGCTTATGTAAAGATGAGACATGAAGGTTCAGTTAGGGCGCTCGAGAGTTAGAAGTTAGCTAGGAAGGACCTAAAGAGAGGGTTAAGAAGAGCCAGGAGGGGACATGAGAAGTCTTTGGCAGGTAGGATCAAGGATAACCATAAAGCTTTCTATATATATGTCAGGAATAAACGAATGACTAGGGTAAGAGTAGGGCCAGTCAAGGACAGTAGTGGGGAGTTGTGTTTGGACTCCGAGGAGATAGGAGAGGTGTTGAATGAATATTTTTCGTCAGTATTCACACAGGAAAAAGACAATGTTGTCGAGGACAATACTGAGATTCAGGCTACTAGACAAGAAGTGCTTGAGGTTCATAAGGAGGAGGTGTTAGCAATTCTGGAAAGTGTGAAAACAGATGTCCCCTGGGCCGGATGGGATTTATCCGAGGATTCTTTGTGAAGCTACGGAGGAGATTGCTGAGCCTTTGGCTTTGACCTTTAAGTCATCTTTGTCGACAGGAATAGTGCCAGAAGACTGGAGGATAGCAAATATTGTCCCCTTGTTCAAGGTTGGGAGTAGAGACAATCCCAGTAACTATGGACCAGTGAGCCTTACTTCTGGTGTGGTCAAAATCTTGGAAAGGTTTATAAGAGATAGGATGTATAATCATCTGTAAAGGAATAATTTGATTAGAGGTAGTCAACACGGTTTTGTGAAGGGTAGGTCGTGCCTCACGAACCTTATTGAGTTCTTTCAGAAGGTGACATAACAGGTGGATGAGGGTAAAGCAGTTTATGTGGTGTATATGGATTTCAGTAAAGCGTGTGATAAGGTTCCCCATGGTAGGCTATTGCAGAAAATACAGAGGCATGGGATTCAGTGTGATTTAGCAGTTTGGACCAGAAATTGGCTCGCTGGAAGGAGACAAAGGGTGGTGGTTGATGGGAAATGTTCAGACTGGAGTCCAGTTACTAGTGGTGTATCACAAAGATCTGTTTTGGGGCCACTGCTGTTTGTCATTTTTATAAATGACCTGGAGGTGGGTGTAGAATGATGGGTGAGTAAATTTGCAGATGACACTAAAGTCAGTGGAGTTGTGGAAAGTGCGGAAGTATGTTACAAGTTACAGAGGGACATAGATAAGCTGCAGCGCTGGGCTGAGAGGTGGCAAATGGAGTTTAATGCAGAAAAGTGTGAGGTGATTCATTTTGGAAGGAATAACTGGAAGACAGAGTACTGGCCTAATGGTAAGATTCTTGGCAGTGTGGTTGAGCAGAGAGATCTCGGTTTCCATGTACATAGATCCCTGAAAGCTGCCACCCAGGTTGAGAGGGTTGTTAAGAAGGCTTGTACGGTGTGTTAGCTTTTATTGGTCGAGGGATTGAGTTTCGGAGCCATGAGGTCATGTTGCAGCTGTACAAAACTCTGGTGCGGCCGCATTTGGAATATTGCATGCAATTCTGGTCACCGCATTATAGGAAGGATGTGGAAGCATTGGAAAGGGTGCAGAGGAGATTTACCAGAATGTTGCCTGGCATGGAGGGAAGATCTAATGAGGAAAGGCTGAGGGACTTGAGGCTGTTTTCGTTAGAGAGAAGAAGGTTAAGAGGTGACTTAATTGAGGCACACAAGATGATCAGAGGATTGGATAGGGTGGACAGTGAGAGCCTTTTTCCTTGGATGGTGATGTCTAGCATGAGGGGACATAGCTTTAAGTTGAGGGGAGATAGATATAAGACAGATGTCAGAGGTAGCTTCTTTACTCAGAGAGTAGTAAGAGCGTGTAATGCCCTGCCTGCAACAGTAGTGGACTCGCCAACACTAAGGGCGTTCAAATGGTCATGCGATAGACATATGGACGATAAGGGAATAGTGTAAATGGGCTATAGAGTGGTTTCACAGGTCGGTGCAACATTGAGGGCCGAAGGGGCTGTACTGCGCTGTAATGTTCTATGTTTATGTTCTATGTTCTATTGGTTGAGGGAAGGGCAAGACTGGCAACTAAATATCCCAGGGTACAGATGCTTCAGGAGGGATAGAGAGGGAGGTAATGCATAATTGTTATACCACACCTGGAGACGAAGCTGTGTGCTTCAAAAATAACAAAACATTAAAAGAAGACGTTGGTTGAGCTCCATGATACATTTTGAGGTTCTGAAAACGCCGGTCCCATCACACAGGCGGGAGAGAGAGGGAGGTAAAAGGGGTTGAGGAGTTGCACGACTGGTCAGAGATGATCTTACCGCTGTGATTAAGGAGGGCGCTATAGCGGATTCGAGCACTGAGGCAATATGGGTAGAGCTAAGAAATAGGGAGGGGACAGTAACATTGTTGGGATTTTGCGACAGGCCTCCCAAAAGCGAGCGTGAAGTAGAGGTACAAATATGTAGACAGATTATAGAAAAATGTAGGAGAAATAGGATGATCGTAATGGGAGATTTTAACTTCCCCAACATTGAATGGGACTCATGTAGTGTTACATAGACATAGAACATACAGTGCAGAAGGAGGCCATTCGGCCCATCGAGTCTGCACCGACCCACATTAATCCCTCACTTCCACCCTATCCCCGCAACCCAATAACCCCTCCCAACTCTTGTGGACACTACGGGCAATTTTTAGCATGGCCAATCCACCTAACCTGCACGTCTTTGGACTGTGGGAGGAAACCGGAGCACCCGGAGGAAACCCACGCAGACACGGGGAGAACGTGCAGACTCCACACAGACAGTGACCCAGCGGGGAATCGAACCTGGGACCCTGGCGCTGTGAAGCCACAGTGCTATCCACTTGTGCTACCGTGCTGCCCCTTGTAAATTCCACCAGTTGCCATGGTGGGATTTGAACCCATGTCCCCACTGCATTAGCCTCGCTAGGATTACTAGCTCAGTAACATTACCACTATGCCACCACTTCCCCAAGAGGCGTAGATGGAGCAGAATTTGTAAGGAGCATCCAGGAGTGTTTTTTTTAGAGCAGAATGTAAATTGTCCAACTCTGGAAGGGGCCATACTGGGCCTGGTATTGGGGAATGATCCCGGACAGGTGGTTGAAGTTTCAGTCGGTGATTACTTTGGGAATAGCGATCACAATTCCATAAGTTTTAGAATATTCAGAGACAAAGACGAGAGTGTGAGGGGAGGGGGGTGGGCGGGGGGAGAGAGAAAGAGAAAAAGGGAGAGAGCGAGAGGGACAGAGAGCTTTCTGCCTCTTTCCCTTTCTGTCTCTCTCTGCCTCATTCTTTCTCTCTCTTTCTGTGGCTATGTCGATGTGTATATGTGTGTGTGTGAGAGAGAAGGGGAGGGTGGTAGAGAGAGCGAGAGAGAGGCAGTCTGTGTCTCTATGTGTGTGCCTGAAACAGTGCAAGAGTGAAGCAGGAACAGTCTATAACTGAGAGGCTGAGCGAGACATACCTGTCCAGAAAGAGTATGTGGCTGTGTCTGAGAGAGAGAGAGAACGGGAAAGAGAGAGAGAGAGAGAGAGAGAACGAGAGAGAGGAGGGAGAGGCAGAGAGAAATAGTGGGAGAGAGAAAGTGAGAGTGTCTGTGTTTGTATGTGCGCGTCGGAAGAGTGAGTGAGGCAGAAAGAGTCTGTATGTGTGTCTGATAGAGGGTTAGAAAATGAGACAGAGATGGTATGTTTCTGCATGCGTGTGTCTCATCCAGAGCGTGTAAGAGAATAATACAGAGAAAATCTTTGTCAGATGTGTGTGTCTGATAGAAAGAGTGAATGTGAGACAGAAAGAGACTGTCAGTCTGTGTGTCTGATAGAACCAGAGTGAGACAGAGTCTGTGTCTGTGTGTGTGTGTCTGATAGAGAGTGTGGGTGAATCCTAGTTAGTCTTGTGTGTCATAATATTTGTGTGTGCGTGGCTGTTAGAGAGGAGCGAGTCAGAGAGAGAAAGAGAGAGAGATTAAGGCAGAGAGAGAACCAGGCCAGAAAGAGTCTGTGTGTGTGTCTGTGTCAGAGAGACAGGCAGAGTCTGTGTGTGTCTGTGTCAGAGAGACAAGCAGAGTCTGTGTGTGTGTCTGTGTCATAGAGACAGGCAGAGTCTGTGTGTGTCTGTGTCAGAGAGACAAGCAGAGTCTGTGTGTGTGTCTGTGTCATAGAGACAGGCAGAGTCTGTGTGTGTGTCTGTGTCAGAGAGACAGGCAGAGTCTGTGTGTGTGTCTGTGTCAGAGACGCAGGCAGAGTCAACTTACTTACGGGAGTGCTTTGGGGGGAGCAACGCAGCTAGGGGGGTCGTATTGGCCAATCTCTCTCCTCAACATGGACGCGAAGCTGCTAGCGAAAGTGTTGGCTACCTGAATTGAGGACTGTGTCCCGAGGGTGATTCACGAGGACCAGACGGGTGTTGTTAAGGGAAGGCAGCTGAATCCCAATGTGCGGAGGCTCCTTAACGTAATCATGATGCCTACAGTGGAGGGGGAGGCGGAGATTGTGTCGGCGATGGACACGGAGAAGGCCTTCGATAGGGTGAAGTGGGGGTACCTCTGCAAGTGTTGAGGAGGTTTGGCTTTGGGGAGAGGTTCATTAGTTGGGTTAGGCTACTTTACAAAGCCCCAGTGGCGAGTGTGGCCACGAATCGGAGGAGGTCGGAATACTTTCGGCTGTGCCGGGGGCCGAGGTAGGGGTGCCCCCTATCCCCCTTGCTATTTGCATTGGCAATTGAGCCTTTGGCTATGGCTCTGAAGGGAGTGCAGGAACTGGAGGGGCTGGTCCGGGGGGGGGGGGGGGGCGGGGGACCGGGTATCGTTGTATGCCGATGACCTGTTACTGTATGTGGCGGACCCAGTGGGGGGGGGGGATACCGGAGGTGATGCGGTTCCTCAGGGAGTTTGGGGACTTTTCCGGATATAAGCTCAACGTGGGGAAGAGTGAGCTCTTCGTGATACACCCAGGGGACCAGGGAAGGGGATAGATGAGCTTCCACTGAAGAGGGCGGAAAGTGGTTTTCGGTACCTGGGGATCCAGGTGGCCAGGTGCTGGGGGGCCCTACACAAGCTCAACTTGACGAGGCCGGTGGAGCAGATGGAGGAGGAATTTAAAAGGTGGGATATGCTGCCACTCTCCCTGGCGGGTAGGGTGCAGTCGGTGAAGGTGATGGTGCTCCCGAGGTTCCTTTTTATATTCCAGTGCCTCCCCATCCTGAACCCTCAGGCCTTTTTTAAGCGGGTCAGTAGGAGCATCATAGGATTCGTGTGGGCGAAAACAACCCCGAGGGTGAGAAGGGTGTTTCTGGAGCGGAGTAGGGACCGAGGAGGGTTAGGATTACCTAATCTGTGTGGGTATTACTGGGCTGCCAATGTGGCGATGATACACAAGTGGGTAATCGAGGGGGAGGGGACGGCGTGGAAGAGGCTGGAGATGGCATCCAGTGTGGGCACGAGTCTGGAAGCGCTGGTGACAGCACCGCTGCCGCTCCCACTGACTAGGTACACCATGAGTCCGGTGTTGGCGGCGACTTTGAAAATTTGGGGGTAGTGGAGGCGCCACAGGCTTGAGGTTGAGGCTTTGGTTTGGTTCCCGATCCGGGAGAACCATCGGTTTATCCCGGGGAGAATGGATGGAGGGTTCCTGAACTGGCACAGAGCAGGAATTAGAAGGATCGGGGACCTGTTTTTAGATGGGACGTTTGCGAGCCTTGGGGCGCTGGAGGAAACATTCGGGCTTGCCCCCGGAAATGCCTTCAGGTACTTGCAGGTAAGGGCGTTTGTAAGACGGCAGGTGAGGGAGTTCCCGCTGCTTCCAGCACGCTCGATCCAGGATGGGGTGCTCTCGAGGTTGTGGGTTGGAGAAGCCAAGGTCTCGGCGATCTACCAGGAGATGCAGGAGGAGGAGGAGACCTTGGTGGAGGAGCTAAAGGGTAAATGGGAGGAGGAGCTTGGGGAGGAGATACATGAGGTGTAGCGCACAATGACTTACGAGAGAGACGAGTGGTGATGAAGTCGATGAGGCTTTATTAAGCGAGACTTGTCCCCAGCAGTTCAGCAACAGAATGAAGCGGCGGGGAGAAGCTTGGGTTCTTATCCTCCGCCTTCAGGGCGGAGCCAGGAGTCAACAGCCAACCAGGACCCGGGATCTGTCAGCCAATTGCATCACGGCTTCACAGCCCCACATGACCCCTAATACATACCACCACATTCACCCCTTGCTAAAAATGAACCCGGCGGGGTGGTGGTTCGTATGGTGGTAGGGGTTTACAAGGCTGGTCCTGTGAGGAAAATTTCGGGCAAGTTTTTACAGTTGTAGCCCTACACTGGGCTATGTACAAGGTTTGTGGAACTATTTACAATATTCGTAAGAGAATTTTTTTTTGTTACAGTCCAACAACATTCTTGGTTTCACGCCGATGCCACAAGTCGAGCGGGCGGTCTGGTCTTCCTCGTCGATCGCCTCAGCCCCGGTGATGGTGCAGGTGCTTGTCCCGGCGTTGTCGTCTCCGGGAGCGTTTCGGTGTTTGTTCCTGTTTTACTCCTGGGCGGGCACGGGAGGAGGACCGATCCTCCCGGGAAGGGGGCGGTCGCGGGGTGCGCCGGTGGCAGGGAGGGGACGATCGGTGTCGGGGACGTGTGTGTGTTGCCGGCGGGCGCCAGGTCCCGCAGGGAGACCGTGTCCTGTCAGCCGTCGGGGTACGCCACGTAGGCGTACTGCGGGTTCGCGTGGAGAAGGTGAACCCTCTCGACCAACGGGTCCGACTTGTGCGCCCGCACATGTTTCCACAGCAAGATGGGTCCTGGGGCCGCCAGCCAGGTCGGCAGCGACGTTCCGGAGGAGGACTTCCTGGGGAAGACAAGGAGGCGCTCGTGATGCGTTTGGTGAGTGGTGGTACACAGCAGCGACCGGATGGAGTGGAGAGCGTCCGGGAGGACCTCCTGCCACCGGGAAACTGGGAGATCCCTGGACCGTAGGGCCAGTAGGACGGTCTTCCAGACCGTGCCGTTCTCCCTCTCTACTTGCCCGCTCGCCCGGGGGTTGTAGCTGGTCGTCATGCTCGAGGCTATGCCTTTGCTGAGCAGGAACTGGCGCAGCTCGTCACTCATGAAGGAGGACCCCCTGTCGCTATGGATATATGCGGGGCAACCGAACAGTGTGAATATGGTGCCAAGGGCTTTAATAACTGTGGCCGCTGTCATGTCGGGGCAGGCGATGGCGAAGGGGAAATGGGAGTACTCGTCCACCACGTTCAGGAAGTATGTGTTGCGGTCGGTGGAGGGGAGGGGCCCTTTGAAATCCAGACTGAGGCGTTCAAAGGGAACGTGCGGGAAGCCTTGATCAGGTGCGCTCTATCCGGCCTGAAAAAGTGCGGTTTGCACTCCGCGCAGATGTGGCAGTTCCTGGTGACTGTACGGGCCTCCTCCACAGAGTAGGGGAGGTTGCGGGACTTTATAAAATGGTAGAACCGAGTGACCCCCTGGTGGCAGAGGTCCTCGTGGAGGGCTTGGAGACGGTCTATTTGTGCGTTGGCACATGTGCCGCGGGATAGGGCATTGGACGGCTCGTTCAGCTTTCCGGGACGGTACAAGATCTTGTAGTTGAAGGTGGAGAGCTCGATCCTCCACCTGAAGATCTTGTCATTTTTAATTTTGCCCCGCTGTGCATTATCGAACATGAAGGCTACCGACCGTTGGTCGGTGAGGAGAGTGAATCTCCTGCCGTCCAAGTAATGCCTCCAATGTCGCACAGCTTCCACTATGGCTTGGGCTTCCTTTTCCACTGAGGAGTGGCGGATTTCGGAGGCGTGGAGGGTTCGGGAGAAAAAGGCCACGGGTCTGCCCGCTTGGTTAAGGGTGGCCGCCAGAGCTACGTCGGAGGCGTCGCTCTCGACCTGGAAGGGGAGGGACTCATCGATGGCGTGCATCGTGGCCTTTACGATATCCGCTTTGATGTGGCTGAAGGCCTGGCGAGCCTCTGTCGACAGGGGGAAGGTAGTGGTCTGTATTAGCGGGCGGGCCTTGTCTGCATACTGGGGGACCCACTGGGCGTAATATGAAAAGTACCCCAGGCAACGTTTCAGGGCTTTGGAGCAGTGGGGGAGGGGAAATTCCATAACGGGGCGCATGCGTTCGGGGTCGGGGCCTATTATCCCATTGCGCACTACGTATCCCAGGATGGCCAACCGGTTTGTGCTAAAAACGCACTTTTCCTCGTTGTATGTGAGATTCAAGGCGTTAGCGGTCTGGAGGAATTTTTGGAGGTTGGCGTCGTGGTCCTGCTGATCGTGGCCGCAGATGGTTACGTTGTCGAGATACGGGAACGTGGCCTGCAACCCGTGCTGGTCAACCATTCAGTCCATCTCCCGTTGGAAGACCGAGACCCCGTTCGTGACACCAAATGGGACCCTTAGGAAGTGGTATACATGCCCATCTGCCTCGAAGGCTGTGTACTTGCGGTCACCTGGGCGGATGGGGAGCTGGTGGTAGGCGGACATGAGGTCCACGGTGGAGAAAACCTTATACTGGGCAATCCGATTTACCATGTCGGATATGCGGGGGAGAGGGTACGCATCTAGCTGTGTGTACCTGTTGATGGTCTGGCTATAGTCTATGACCATCCTTTGCTTCTCCCCGGTCTTTACTACTACCACCTGTGCTCTCCAGGGACTATTACTGACCTGGATTATGCCTTCCTTCAGCAACCGCTGGACTTCAGACCGAATAAATATCCGATCCTGGGCGCTGTACCGTCTGCTCCTAGTGGCAACGAGTTTGCAGTCCGGGGTGAGGTTTGCAAACAAGGACAGCGGTTCAACCTTGAGTGTTGCTAGTCCGCAGATAGTGAGTTGGGGTATTGCGCCGCCGAATTGAAATGTTAGGCTCTGCAGGTTACACTGGAAATCTAATCCCAGTAATGTGGGCGCGCAGAGTTGGGGAAGGACGTAGAGCCTGTAGTTTTCAAACTCCCTCCCTTGCACCGTTAGGTTCGCGATGCAGAACCCTTTGATCTCTAGGGAGTGGGATCCTGCAGCTAGGGAAGTCTTTTGCGTACTTGGATGGATGGTCAGAAAACAGCGTCTTACCGTGTCTGGGTGAATGAAACTTTCGGTGCTCCCGGAGTCGATCAGGCATGATGTCTCGTGTCCGTTGATCAGCACCGTTGTTGTCGTCGTCTGGAGCGTCCGGGGCCATGATTGATCCAGCGTCACCGAAGCCAGTCGTGGTCGTAGTGTCTCGGCGTCTTCTTCGGACCCCGTGGAGCCGTCGATGCTGGGGACATTTGTTGTCATCCAAGATGGCGGCGTCCATGAATCGCACGCGGCCGGGGTTGGACAAAATGGCCGCCCCCATGGATAGCACGTGGTCGGGGGTGGACAAAATGGCCGCCCCCATGAATCGCACGTGGCTGGGGGGGTCACAAGATGGCGGCGCCCATCCTCCCCTCGTGGTGCCCGGGACCCAAAATGGCGGCGCCCGCGGGTCACACATGGGGCGCTGGGGGAGGGGGGGGGGGTGGGGAGCGTTTGGGATGGGCTGGGCTCGTTCTTCTCCGGGGATTGTGGCGACCCCCCCGGGACCGGCACACAGCCACGTAATGGCCCTTCTTGCCGCAGCTTTTGCATATAGCTGCGCGAGCCGGGCAGCGCTGCCGGCGGTGTTTCACTTGCCCAGAGAACTAGCAGCGGGCCTCCCTGGGATAGTCTGGCGATTTAACCGCGCAAGCCTGTGAGGGAGGGGAGGGGGTTGTCGCGACGGGGGTCCATGGAGCCCAAGGGGCTGCCGCGCAGTCGGGGCCGTAGGCGCGGGCGTTTTGCGACTCTCTTTCAAAAGTCTTTGGCGGAGCTGGGGAGAGTTCATACCTGCCACAAACGCATCGCGAATTAGCATGTCCATGTGTTCGATCGCGTTCACCGGCGGGCAGCTGCAGCCCCGTCCCAAAATTAGCAGCGCAGCGTAGAATTCTTCTAACGATTCTACGGGACGTTGCTGTCTCGTTGCGAGTTGGTAGCGTGCGTAGACCTGGTTCACGGGGCGAACGTAGATGCTCTTCAGTGCTGCGAGCGCCGTCGGGAAATCCTCTGCGTCTTCTATGAGAGGGTAAATTTCCGGGCTTACCCTCGAATGCAGGACCTGCATTTTCTGGTCTTCTGTGATCCGGCCGTGGGCCGTTCGGAGGTAGCCTTCAAAACAAGCTTGCCAGTGTTTAAAAACTGCTGCCGAGTTCGCTGCGTGGGGGCTGATCCGCAGGCATTCCGGGCGATCCGGAGCTACATAGTCCTTTAAGCTCGCTTAATAAATTGTAGCGCACAATGATTTACGAGAGAGACGAGTAGTGATGAAGTCGATGAGGCTTTATTAAGCGAGACTTGTCCCCAGCAGTTCAGCAACAGAATGAAGCAGCGGGGAGAAGCTCGGGATCTTATACTCCGCCTTCAGGGCGGAGCCAGGAGTCAACAGCCAACCAGGACCCGGGATCTGTCAGCCAATAGCATCCCGGCTTCACAGTCCCACATGACCCCTAATACATACCACCACAGAGGGTACGTGGGCGGACTCCCTGGGTAGGGGTAATTCTTCCTCCTCTTATGCCAGGCTTAGACTGATACTATTTATGGTTCTTCACAGAGCGCATGTGACAGGGGCGAGGCTGAGCAGGTTCTTTGGGGTGGAAGACAGGTGTGGGAGGTGCTCGGGGAGCACAGCAAATCACACCCACATGTTCTGGGCGTGCCCGGCGCTGGATGGGTTCTGGAGGGGTATTGCGAGGACAATGTCTAAGGTGGTGAACACCCAGTTTAAGCCGAGCTGGGGGTTAGAACTATTTGGGGTATCGGATGAGCCGGGAGTGCAGGAGGCGAAAGAGGCCGGCATTCTGGCCTTTGCATCCCTGGTAGCTCGGCGGAGGATTCTGCTACAGGGGAAAGATGCGAGGCCCCCGAGCGTGTAAGCCTGGATCAGCGACATTGCAGGGTTCATTAAATTGGAGAGGGTAAGATTTGCCTTGACAGGGTCTGTGCAAGGGTTCTTCAGGCGGTGACAACGGTTCCTAGACTTGCTAGCGGAGTGTTAGGAGGTGGTCAGCAGCAGCAAACCGGGGGGGGGGAGGGTGAGGGGGAGGGGGTTAGGGTGGGGTACGAGGGGTGTAGGAGGGGGTAGGGGAGGGGGTAGGAGGGGGACGTAGGAGGGGGGTAGAACATAGAACATAGAAAATACAGCACAGAACAGGCCCTTCGGCCCACGATGTTGTGCCGAACCTTTGTCCTAGATTAATCATAGATTATCATTGAATTTACTGTGCAGAAGGAGGCCATTCGGCCCTTTGAGTCTGCACCGGCTCTTGGAAAGAGCACCCTACCCAAACTCAACACCTCCACCCAACACCAAGGGCAATTTGGACATTAAGGGCAATTTATCATTGGCCAATTCACCTAACCCGCACATCTTTGGACTGTGGGAGGAAACCGGAGCACCCGGAGGAAACCCACGCAGACACGGGGAGGACGTGCAGACTCCGCACAGACAATGACCCAATCCGGAATCGAACCTGGGACCATGGAGCTGTGAAGCAATTGTGCTATGCACAATGCTACCGTGCTGCCCTTAAGAACAAATAAATCTACACTATATCATTTTACCGTAATCCATGTACCTATCCAATAGCTGCTTGAAGGTCCCTAATGTTTCCGACTCAACTACTTCCACAGGCAGTGCATTCCATGCCCCCACTACTCTCTGGGTAAAGAACCTACCTCTGATATCCCTCCTATATCTTCCACCTTTCACCTTAAATTTATGTCCCCTTGTAATGGTGTGTTCCACCCGGGGAAAACGTCTCTGACTGTCTACTCTATCTATTCCCCTGATCATCTTATAAACCTCTATCAAGTCGCCCCTCATCCTTCTCCGCTCTAATGAGAAAAGGCCTAGCACCCTCAACCTTTCCTCGTAAGACCTACTCTCCATTCCAGGCAACATCCTGGTAAATCTTCTTTGCACCTTTTCCAGAGCTTCCACATCCTTCCTAAAATGAGGCGACCAGAACTGTACACAGTACTCCAAATGCGGCCTTACCAAAGTTTTGTACAGCTGCATCATCACCTCACGGCTCTTAAATTCAATCCCTCTGTTAATGAACGCGAGCACACCATAGGCCTTCTTCACAGCTCTATCCACTTGAGTGGCAACTTTCAAAGATGTATGAACATAGACCCCAAGATCTCTCTGCTCCTCCACATTGCCAAGAACACTACCGTTAACCCTGTATTCCGCATTCATATTTGTCCTTCCAAAATGGACAACCTCACACTTTTCAGGGTTAAACTCCATCTGCCACTTCTCAGCCCAGCTCTGCATCCTATCTATGTCTCTTTGCAGCCGACAACAGCCCTCCTTACTATCCACAACTCCACCAATCTTCGTATCGTCTGCAAATTTACTGACCCACCCTTCAACTCCCTCATCCAAGTCATTAATGAAAATCACAAACAGCAGAGGACCCAGAACTGATCCCTGCGGTACGCCACTGGTAACTGGGATCCAGGCTGAATATTTGCCATCCACCACCACTCTCTGACTTCTATCGGTTAGCCAGTTTGTTATCCAACTGGCCAAATTTCCCACTATCCCATGCCTCCTTACTTTCTGCATAAGCCTACCATGGGGAACTTTATCAAATGCCTTACTAAAATCCATGTACACTACATCCACTGCTTTACCTTCATCCACATGCTTGGTCACCTCCTCAAAGAATTCAATAAGATTTGTTAGGCAAGACCTACCCCTCACAAATCCGTGCTGACTATCCCTAATCAAGCAGTGTCTTTCCAGATGCTCAGAAATCCTATCCTTCAGTACCCTTTCCATTACTTTGCCTGCCACCGAAGTAAGACTAACTGGCCTGTAATTCCCAGGGTTATCCCTAGTTCCTTTTTTGAACAGGGGCACGACATTCGCCACTCTCCAATCCCCTGGTACCACCCCTGTTGACAGTGAGGATGAAAAGATAATTGCCAACGGCTCTGCAATTTCATCTCTTGCTTCCCATAGAATCCTTGGATATATCCCGTCAGGCCCGGGGGACTTGTCTATCCTCAAGTTTTTCAAAATGCCCAACACATCTTCCTTCCTAACAAGTATTTCCTCGAGCTTACCAATCTGTTTCACACTGTCCTCTCCAACAATATCGCCCCTCTCATTTGTAATGAGGGGTAGGAGGGGTTGTACTTTGAGTTTACTACTGTGTTTATTATTACTTAATGGGGGATTTGTATATTGGGGAATTCGTGATGTAGTGGTAAGATGTTTATTTATGTGATCTTTGTTTTTCTTTTGTCTGTAAGGGGGGGGGGGGGGGGTTGTTGAAAATATGTAATCATTTGAATCAAAATATTTTCATAAATTTTACGGATGGAAATAATTTCCAATCATTTTTATTCCTCCTTCCTCAACAACACATTATTACTTCTCCTTCTATCTGCATATGCAATATACTTTGAATATTGACTCACTTTGATCCTCAATCATTAACACGCGAAGTGAACACCGGCATGGAGCAATGTTCTTTTCGAAGAGGTTTCTTCCCATCTTGCTTCAATGTTATGTATTGAATATTATGCCGAACGAGCTTCGTTATGGAATCCTCATCCTGTTAATTCAATCGTCGGGGCTGGTTTAGCACACTGGGCTAAATCGTTGGCTTTGAAAGCAGACCAAGGCAGGCCTGCAGCACGGTTCAATTACCGTACCAGCCTCCCCGAATAGGCGCCGGAATGTGGCGACTAGGGGCTTTTCACAGTAACTTCATTTGAAGCCGACTTGTGACAATAAGCCATTTTCATTTGTATCCAAAGTGACTCACCGCCGCAACGAATTAATAACATGTGCCAAGTGCCCTGTGGTCTTCGTGGGCTTGGCAACTTCATTTCAGATAAAGAATTCTCAAGTATACTGCAAAGGATTTGACCGACTGGGAGCTAATGAATGTTGCACATGAGTCTTCGGAGAAATGTTCAATGTCAAACACTAATATATCAGCTGTTAAAGTTGCAATTCTCCAGAACGATTTTGAAAACAAAAGGATGCAAGCCATGAAATTATTCTATATTCTTTCAACGAACTCAGTGTGAATACACACTAAAATCCAACTGGAAGGTTCATTTTGCATTAATAATCATTTTCGAAGTTAGCAGTTTGTGTTCCATTCCCATGTCTGACACCAAGCCGGTGATGAGCATTTTAATTATTGTTCAACTAACTATGTGCGATCGTTTAATTCGTTTATGTTTTTATGCTGTGTTGCAGTTTTATAGGCGGAATTATGCGCACATAATGTAATCTAAATGTATTTGTAGGAAAAGAATTCTGAAGGTCCAACATCCATCAGATCGTTCTTGAAACTCATCACCTCAACAAACGTTTCGATGCTAAATGCTATGTTGGAGGGTGGGGGAGGCAGTGATTTATTTAGTCCTTTTGTCGTTTATATTGATCCTGGCTCTGGTTGAATATCATAATTTTCTGTGACAATCACAACTCTATCCCATCGTGATGCATCAGCATTGTCGCATGTTACTGAACGTCATAATATATTTTCAACGTCTGCAAAAGCTGCACCAGTTGTCCTCATTCGAAGTAATGTTATTTCACGCAAATGGAGGATTAATATTATATGGTTTTGCAATATTCTACAGTTGTATCCCATTGTTCATTCTGGGCCTATTTTTGATATCGTTTATTCGGTGAGAAATTCCGTGGCATTTCTCAAAATAAGATCGCTCAGGACTAAAGATTATCATGCCCAGTGTTGACAGACAATCGTGGGCCAATTTTGATTTGGGTTTTCCGAATTTGGATTAGGTCTACTTTGGGAATAGAGCATTCAGATTTTGCATCATCAGAATTGAGAAGGCATATAGCCTTTGGAGACGACATTAATCAGATTACACGTAAATATCTAAAGTCTAATGGAGGAATCTTAGCTTTTGTTCCCCTGATTATAGACGGTTGAAGCATGATTTATCAGAGTTACTTTAATTGTTCTGATCGTGCAACGTTTGGGGATTGGAAAACTCACCTTTCAGTGGGATACAGAAGAAGAAGGGCATGTCTTCAAAAGTAGAACAGGCCACGTGGGAACACTCGAAATACGGTAGCTTCTGCCCAGCCGCAGAAGATAATGACCTAACACCGACATCAATATCTTTTTTTGGAAAGGGCTTATCGGGATTTGGCAGAGGAGTGAGGAAATGGATTCGAACTGAAAATCAGCCACAAGCAAATTCAATGAATAACATGATTTCAAAGATGTAATGTCCAAAACCATCTTCATGTGCAGCAAACATCATCGACACTTCTGAACTGAGTGTTATATTAATCTCGTGCAAATTTATAATGTGGCATAATCGCATTAATAGTTGTTATCTAAAATCAGGGAAGTTCTTTGCAATTAAGTGAAAATTAGTGAAAATACAAAACCAGACTCTGGATATTCCTGGTATCCCCCTCCTTGTGCTACCCATGGCCGTGATCTGTATTACTTCCCTTGAAGTCCTCCCCAGGTCTCGTATAATAATCTTTATTATTGTCACAAGTAGGCATACCTTAACACTGTAATGAAGTTACTTTGAAAATCCTCTTGTCGCACACGACTCAAACTAACAATATCCGATCGCCAGACTAAAGTAAAATGCATGGCACAATGCAGAGACTATTTCAAGTTAATTGTGTTGGTTAACGATCCCTGCAATTTGCAGCGTCCATGGCAGCACTGTGGCACGGGGTTAGCACCGTTGGCTCACAGGAAAAGCGAACAGATTTTAGTTCCCGCCTTGGATGACTTTCCATGTGGAGTTTGCACGTTTTCTGTGTAGGTTAGGTGGATTGTCTGTGGCAAATTTCCATTTGGTGTACAGGTATGTGCAGGTTAGGTGGGGTTACGATGATGGGGCTGCGGATTGGAATAGGTAGGGTGCTCTTTCAAAAGATCGTTGCAGACTTGATTGGCCGAAGGGCCTCAGTCTGCAATGTTGGGATTCAGTGGGCATCTCAACATGCAGTAAGACCTGGATAACATTCAGGCTTGGGCTGAGAAGTGGCAACTGATGTTGACGTGTTTTCACACAAGTGCAAACTGTGACCAACTCCAAGAAGAGTGGATGATAGATCGACGCACACATACACACACACACACGACCCCCACCCCCTGGGAATTGTAGTACAGCTTTGAGTTTGCCGAGTGTATCCATGTTAAATCAGGTATGTTTCTGGGAGACAACAAGGCAGATAATGCATTTAATTAAGAAACTACGTCTGCAACGAATATGAATGGTAGCTGACAACAGTCAGTAGCTTCATTCGCCTGGAGGTCTCTCGGACATTACAGATTATTTTCCCCAACCACCTCTTCCCACCATCACCACCCTCAACCACAGCCCTGGGGGAAAGTATTAAAACTGTGAATCTGTTTTGCATCCAAAGTGTTGGTTTGTTTCTGTGGTGAGGAATCTGGTTGGGTTAAAGACTGTCACCCCAATGGGCTGATGGAAAGCGGAACTCGTTTACTTGGCAGGGCCATATTCGAAGGAAAGACAGGTCGACGGATAAGTGGTATTGGCGTAATGCCAGTTAATGAAGGTGGCTCCTGGCACAATCCTTTGTGTGTGTCAGAGGTAAAGGACAAGGGGAGAGACCAATGCGATGGGGTTGCGACACGCTGACTCAGTGGTTAGTACTGCTGCCTCTCAGCGTCAGGGAGCTGGATTCCATTCCAGCCTTGGGTGACTGTGGAGCTTGCAAGTTCTCCCCGTGACTGGGTGGGTTCCCTGTTGGGTGACCCGGCTTCCTCTAACATTCGAACGATATGTCGGTTAGGTGGATTTGTCAAGGAAAATTTACACTTTGAGTCTAAATATGTGGATGTTACGTGGAATTACCATGGCCAACGCATGGGGATACGGAGATAGGGTTTGGCTATGGGCCTGGGTAGACTGCAGGCATGATAGGTCGAAGATTCCCCTTCTGCACTGTATAAATTCCATGTTCAGTTATTGCAGGGGAGTATCGCCTTTTCAAGCAGAGGGTGTATGGAACTGGCCAAGATTGGGAGTGGTATCAGGGGACGGAAAGGGATTAGTGTTTATTCTGTACGAGGTAGGGGGATGAGGGACAATCTGCACGGACTAGAGGGAGGGGAGCGCCCATGGGAGGCAGAGGTGGAAAAATAATTCGAGGCAGTTCGCCTTTATTTTGAACCGATAAGTGAGACATGGTTCGGAGGCCGCAACACGCTCAAGGACTTTGAAGGTAAAGATAGGTTGAAATTCCAGGATATGGTGACTCCAAAACGAACACAGAAAACAATAAAAACAATCTGTAATAAGAAGGAATCCACATTAAAATATTGTCATCACGGCGAGCACGTTCTTTTCAGAAGAAGTTCGTCCAGAGATCTCAGAAAATGAGGATCAAACAGCTGGGGGAAATAGTGTGGCAGCTGTTTGAACACCTGTCCTCGTTCTTTCTCTCCTTCCCATTTATGGGGGATGCATCGGCTTTTTGCCTCAATAGTGCCCTGCTCTTGTTATTTGCTATTTGGGAGACTGGCATCCATGTTCCATTATGGAACTGGAAACACTGCTCGCACATGTTTGGTTTATTCACAAGTTGAATAACTTATGTAACTAGGAAGCTCAAAGCGGCCTTGATTTTTCCTCTGAACTTGGACTGAGTCGCCGCATAAATAAACGTGTTCGTGCAGCAACTTAAGTTCCGCAGCATAATTCCAACTTGCTGGAATATATATTCAGCCTCGGTGTAATCATTGGGATCTATTCCTTCAAGGTTGTAATATAAGAATTCTATAACATTTACCAGCCACAGAATTATGAAGCTGCCGGATATGGAGAAGAGTAAAATCAGAGACTTCCTTCTGCTCTCCATCTCTGGGTCACGGTGGTTGTCTCCCTTCCTCTGACCCTTCAGTCCCTTTCGGACCCGACTGGCCACTAAAATGTGTCTGACCGTCAGGGCGTTGATCAACACAATTAAAGCAAATGGGAGCAAAGGGGTTAGAAATCTATCAAACCAATTGTATCTCACCCATCCGGTCTCTGAATAGAAGTCTGGCTTTGTATGACAGAACCACGGCACATTGTCAGTAATGCTTTCGGGTTCATAGGTGAAGTAGATGGGGATGTTGGCGAAACACAGAAAAATGCAGAATGTTGCTAGAACCACTGCCGCTGTTTTAGCTGTGCAATATTTGGCGTTAAGCTTCTGGCAACAAATAGCCACAAATCGATCAAAGGAGAAAGTGATAGTGAACCACACCGAACAGTCTCTGGCTGCCCCTCGCAGGACAGCATTAACGCTGCATATAGGGGTGATGTCTAGGAAACAGATTGGAAAATAGTAATGATTGATCTGCATAAGTATAACCTCAGTGATAATGACGAATAGATCTGACAGTGCCATGGCCAGCAGGTAACGAGTTGTACAGCTGGAGAGACCGCACTTTCCCCGGGACAGGATTAAGATGGCCAGCAAGTTAACTGTAAGAGAGAGAAGGGAAAATGCTGATAAAACATTCTCTGTGAGTGACACAGGAACGAAAGACTGGATCTTAACATGAAACAAGGTAGGACAGCGGCGATGAGAGGCAATAATTTAAAACAAATACCAGGACACTAACCTACCCCCAATCCAGACGAGCTCCAAGTTTAGTGGGCTAAGGATTGAGAAGAAACAACAACAAAGAATAAGACAGCACAGGAACAGGGTTTTCGCTCCTCCAAGCAAGCTCCAATCACGTGCCTTATCTAGACCAACCGCCTGTATATTTCTGTACCCCGTCTCTTCATGTGCCTATCCAGATAATTCTTATAGGTCGCTAGCGTATCTGCCACAACCACCTCAATTGGCAGTGCATTCCAGGCCACCACCATACTCTGCGTAAAAGAATTCCCCCGTACATCTCCACTGAACCTTTCCCCCCCTCACCTTGAACTTGGGCGCCCTTATAATTTTTAATTCCGCCCTGAGAAAAAGCCTCCAATTGTTCACCCTATCTATACCGTTAATAATTTCCAAGTCGTTCTGGTAGTGCGGTGACCAGAATTCGACACAGCATTCCAGAAATGGCCTTACCAACGTTCTATAGAACTGCAACATAATTTTCGACCTTTTATAGTTGATACCCCGTCCTATGAAGGCAAGCATGCCATATGCTTTCTTTACTACCATTTCCACCTGTGTTGTCATTTTTAAGGCTGTGTGGTACTGCACGCTCAGATCTACCTGTGTCTCTATGCTTCTGATGGTTCTGCTAATTATTTTATAGATCCCACCTGAATTGGATCTACCAAAATGCATCACTTCGCATTCGTCCGGGATAAATTCCATCTACCATCTCTCCTCCCAATTTTGCAGTCTATCCCTCTCCTGTTGTATTCTCTGACAAGCTTCATCACTATCCGAAATGCCTGCAATCTATGTATCATCCGCACGCTTGCTAATCATACCCGCTAAGTTTTCTTCCAATCTATTTATATATTGCAAAGAGCAGAGGTCGAAGTACTGACCCCTGTGGAACACCAGTAGTTACAGACCTCAACTCGCAAAAATACCTACAGTTACTCTGACGAGATTTCTTGGCATTGTATACCTGTCCTCAGACTGAAGCTATCTGATTTAAGCCGTTCCACACGTTTATTACTGGTAACCCCTAATTTCCATGAGACCACACACCCATACAGAGACAGGATGGGCAAGCGAATCCGGCTGTCATAAAACACGTCATTTGCTTCTTCTTCACGATGTGATGCTTCTCAAGATCGGAACGTGCTCTGTCTCTATGCTGCTGATGGTTCTGCTAAATTCTGCAACCCACTTGTTCACCCTCCCGGACGTCAGTCCCAGCTCCTTGCACTTTTTTCAAACTCAAGCTCCATGAAAATGAAAAAAACGTTCTTGTGTTCGCGCCGCCTGCTACCAGCAGCTTTAGCCAAGTTGTGCGCATGGAGGAAATGCAGCTCTTTATGATTTAAATATTCCCAGTTACTCTGTGGCTGCACAATGAAATCAACAAAGAGGGAGGTCTCCCGCTCTTTACATCGGTCCCGGTTGTATCGAATCTGTTGACAGAATTTCAGTCCATGTGCTCGACTCCGTAATGCCATACCTGCCATTGCCATGGGGGTACGCAAAGGATTTGATCACGGATGCGATGTCACAGAGAATGGCGCGACCTCTCTGACATCTGACCTCCTTCCCAAAAACACTTTACAGCAGGAACACACCCCAGAGGTCCGAAATATTAAAAAATCAAAATAAAATATTGGTGCAGCGTAGACGCACAGGATAGAGTTACGAATAGAGGAAAGAAAATCATACTTGAATATATTTTTGGAAGTATTTTAATAATTACGATGAATTGTAGAACAGTTTTGTAGGACAGGTACGCAATCATTTTACTACACAAAAGCCTTGCATAAGGTGCCGCTTAGCAAACTCGGCACTAACTTTGGAGCAAGTAGAAGTTATGGGGAAAAGTTGCAGAATGGAATGCAACAGAAAATCACCCAGAGAGTGGTCGACCTGATCAACTCGCAGCCCCAGAAATTAGTTGAAACCAAATACTATGTTTTCAAGGAGCAGTTAGATTTAGCACTTGGGGCGAAGAGGATGAAAGGCAACATCAGGCTATTGAGCTGCATGATCAGCCGTGATCATAAGATCATAATACCGGCGTTGGACGGGGGTGAGCACAGTAAGACGCCCTACAACACCAGGTTAAAGTCCAACAGGTAAGTTTCGAATCACTAGCTTTCGGAGCACTGCACCTTCCTCAGGTGAATGAAGAGGTGGGTTCCTGAAGCAGACATATCGACAAAGTCAATGATGGAAGACGATACGGGTATCGTCCTGCTCATACTCTCTATGTTTCTATAACACAAGGTGTAGACGTTGAAGCGATTTCTTCAGTTTATTGGGGCGTGGGAAGTGACATTCCACAAGAATGAGCGCCGGCATTTCTGCCCTTCATCAACAATGTGGAGTTGGGAAGCAGAATCACAAAGTCCAATTTTAATGGCAAATCCAACTTGAGAACGTATTAATCACACAGGAAACAGGAACAGAACACGTGAGTATATTAATAATAATCACAGAACGTGCACAAGTGACATTCCAATGACAATTAATTCATTTCAACGTAGCTAAACGCCAGCTGATGTATTTTTGTTGAAGCACTACCTTTCCAAAACAGTCCTCGTTTCACAAAATATTTGCAGCAGCATCAATCCGGAAGAAGAGTATATATATCAAAGGTGAATGGATTTTTTAAAAAATGGAGCTGGCACTAAACAGCTCACAGTTTGGTTTTGACTACACTAAATTAGCTCTTTCTGTGCGTTCCCCCTCTTACATGAAATGATGCTCTGTATACGGTGAAAATGATTATGATCAGAATGCTGATAGAACTGAGAGTTCTGAAATAAGATTTTCCTCATCCAAAGCTCAACACATCCCTCCGACTAATCCCTGTGTTCGGAAAAAATGTGGCGTATCTTCAGTTTCAGGTCCCCCTTCTCACTGGGACACACGTCACAGATCTTGTACAGGTGATATATTTAAACTCTTTGAAACATTGATCAGAATTGATGATAAAAATAATAATCATTCCGAATTGAACGGTGAAATGCTCCCATTTGAATGGTGATCCCGAGTAATAGTCAGAAATTGGAATTGAGTACTCAAGGCCCACAGGTTCTCAGGAACCTTTGCCTGGGGAGGAGGGTATTTGAAATGAAAACAAATGGAATGTTTACAGAAACAATAGTCAGAGTTAGAATACGTGATTATCAAATGAATGTGGTTATGGTAACAGTGCCGCTGAACTGTTTAACTGCCGGTAACTAGAATATCCTTTATTATGGCTCGGAAAACAGAAAATAATGAAAGATCAGTGCAGAACGAGGAGATAATGCCATCGAGTGGCACGGTCCCTTCCAAGAAGTATGCGATCTAGACCAACTCCTCCACCCTATCCCCGTACCCGTACCGAACCTGCACAGTTTCTGACACCAAGGGGCAATTTAGCCAATGTACTCCACCTAAACTGCACATCTTTGGACTGTGGGAGCAAGCTGAAGCACCCGGAGGAAACCCACGCTGACCAAGCGAGGGTGTGCTAACTCTAAACAGTACCCCAAGGCGAGGATTGAACTCGAGTCCCTAGCACTGTGGGGCAACATTGCCAACCACTGTGCCACCGAATCGAAATAGACCATTGTACAGACCCATTCCAAAACGCCTTCAACCATTAGCGACATATATTCTATTGCCAATCTATTGGAAGTATGCCACACAAGGGCAGATTCAAACAACGGATCTTATTTCAATTAAATTCGTGATTCAGATTATACAGGCACAGATATGTGGCCACAGGAATAACATGCAACAAGCTGATTGGTAAGCGCCGGTCCATGAATTTTACACTGAAGCATATTCCAAGTAATGGTTAGTCAGATAGTTTACTCTGGTCACTCACACACGTTCAATATAATTCACGTTGGGTAATTTTTCCAGGAGCATATTCTCACTCGAGTCATCTCACGCACGGCGTTTAGCGATTCCCACTTCATTTAATTTAAGTATGTCTCCCACTCATACCTTACTGAAAGAGTTGTCCTTCACTGTGCTGTCATACAACAGAGCGTGATATTCCCCGGAATGCAAGGACATATTGACTTCGAGAAGCTGCGAGTTACAAACAATGATCACCATGAGTGAGGTAACAAAACATTACCACAGCAATAAATCAAAACATTTGCATGTATCAATGGACATCACTATTCTGGTGCCTGTGGAGTGGTGACAAATATCCTGCTGGTGAAATTATAATTAGCAGAGTAAAATAAGTCTGATCACAATGCCTATTGCCAGGAACATAATTGCTATAATCACGTACCTGGAATACCAATGGCAGCCAGGAATGTGTAGAAGATTTTATCTACACTGCGAAATGCGACAAGCATTTTCGGTGCTCAGCTCTCTGCCCCTTCGTGTGGCGGTTCGTCACATTGGTGATAGACTTTCAATCATTCAATATATATCTTGTGTGATCTCCATGGGGATATTGAACTTGCGACATCCTTCAAGATCTTTTCTTTTCAAACAACTGAACAACGGATTACGACATCGAGTTGCGAAATAAATGTGGTTGGAAAGTCCAATGATCTGCAGGATGTCTGGATTGGCCATGTCAAATTACCCTTCGTGTGCAAAGAAAAGGATAGGTGGGGTTACTGTGTTGCATGGAGAGGGTGAAGGTGTGGGCTTGGGTAGGGTGCTCTTTCCAAGGGCCTGGGCAGTAACGAGGGGCCGAATGGCCTCCTTCTGCACTGTAAATTCTATGATCTACGATAGATGAAAGCAGTGGACATTTCTGATCACAATTATTAACCCCGAAAATCCCTCGTCGTCTTTTTTTCTCCTTTTAATTTTTCCGGAATGTCGGCTTCGCTGGCGAGTCTAACATATGTTTCCCATCCCTAATTTCCCTTCAGGTGCTGGTGGTGAGCTGCCTGCTTGAACCACTTCAGTCCCTGTGGTGTCAGAAAGTCCACTATGCTTTTAGAGAGCGAGGTTCAAATTTACCACAGACACAGTGAAGAAACGACAATATATTTATAAGGCAGGATGGTCTGCGAAACCTCCAGATGGAGGCGATTCCAGTTATCTACTGACATAAGAACATAAGAGCATAAGAACTAGGAGCAGCAGTAGGCCATCTGGCCCCTCGAGCCTGCTCCACCATTCAAGAGATCATGGCTGATCTTTTGTGGACTCAGCTCCACTTTCCGGCCCGAACACCATAACCCTTAATCCCTTTATTCTTCAAAAAACTTTCTATCTTTATCTTAAAAACATTTAATGAAGGAGCCTCTACTGCTTCACTGGGCAAGGAATTCCATAGATTCACAACCCTTTGGGTGAAGAAGTTCCTCCTAAACTCAGTCCTAAATCTACTTCCCCTTATTTTGAGGCTATGCCGCCTAGTTCTGCGTTCACCCGCCAGTGGAAACAACCTGCCCGCATCTATCCTATCTATTCCCTTCATAATCTTATATGTTTCTATAAGAACCCCCCTCATCCTTCTAAATTCCAACGAGTACAGTCCCAGTCTACTCAACCTCTCCTCGTAATCCAACCACTTCAGCTCTGGGATTAACCTAGTGAATCTCCTCTGCACACCCTCCAGTGCCAGTACGCCCTTTCTCACGTGAGGAGACCAAAACTGAACACAATACTCCAGGTGTGGCCTCACTAACACCTTATACAATTGCAGCAGAACCTCCCTAGTCTTAAACTCCATTCCACTAGCAAAGAAGGACAAAATTCCATTTGCCTTCTTAATCACCTGTTGCACCTGAAAACCAACGTTTTGCGACTCATGCACTAGCACACCCAGGTCTCTCTGCACAGCAGCATGTTTCAATATTTTATCATTTAAATAATAGTCCCTTTTGCTGTTATTCCTACCAAAATGGATAACCTCACATTTGTCAACATTGTATTCCACCTGCCAGACCCTAGCCCATTCACTTAGCCGATCAAAATCCCTCTGCAGACTTCCAGTATCCTCTGCAGTTTTTGTTTTACCACTTATCTTAGTGTCGTCTGCAAACTTGGACACATTGCCCTTGGTCCCCAACTCCAAATCATCTATGTAAATTGTGAACAGTTGTGGGCCCAACACTGATCCCTGAGGGACAACACTAGCTACTGATTGCCAACCAGAGAAACACCCATTAACCCAGAGAAACACCCTGTCCTTCTAGATTATACTGGTCGTGGGTTTGGGCGGTGCTGTTGAAGGGGTTTTGGTGCGTTTCTGCAATGCGTCTTGTAGATGGTACAGACGCCGCCCCTGTGTGTCGGTGGTGGCGGTGCTGCTTGTTTGCGGAAGGAGTGCCAATCAGACAACCTGCTTTGTTGTGGATGGTGTCGAGATTCTTGAGTGTTGTTGGAGCTGTTCCCATTTAGGCCAGTCAGGGCTATGTTATCACACTGCTTCACTGTGCCTTATGGACATGCTTGGGGGCCGGGGTGTGTATGTGGGGTGGGGTGGGGCAGCAGTTCAGTTACTCTCCGCAGGATTCCCAGCCTTTGACCTTCTTTTGTAGCTACATAATTTACATGGCTAGTCCACTTAAGTTTTGGGTCAAATCCGGAGTGCTAAATTGAAACATAAAAGATATCTCCCAAATTCAGAGCTGCAAGTGAGTCGTCATTCCAATCCAAACGGTACCTCCAATTAATATACAACGTTTCAGTATTTTGAACCTCCGATCGATAAGGACCCGTTAACTGATACAGAACACTCAATGGATACAATCGACGGGATTATCCGTCGGCTGACGCCAGAATCGCGAAAAGCGATTGGGCGGAGAGTAGAATGCGTCAGGCGCCGATTTGATGCCAAATCGCAATTCACTGTCACCTCGACAGCGGCACCAATGCGGTCTGGAACGCGCGTACAGTATACACCGTTTGCATGTTATCAGTTGGCCTGACCGGACATCATCCATGGCCTTCGTGATTTGTTGCCTCTGATGAGCCGAGGTCACAAAGATGATTGATGCAGGTAGGGAAGCAGATGCTGTCTATATGGACTTCAGTAAGGCCTTTAACAAGTGCCCTCATGGCAGACTGGTACAAAAGGTGAAGTCACACGGGATCAGAGGTGAGCTGCAAGATGGATACAGAACTGGTTAGATCATAGAAGGCAGAGAGTAGCAATGGAAGTGTGCTTTTCTGATTGGAGGGCTGTGACCAGTGGTGTTCTACAGTGGTCAGTCCTGGGACCTTTGCTGTTTGTAGTATATATAAATGATTTGTAGGAAAATGTAACTGGTCTGATTAGTAAGTTTGTGGACGAAGCAAAGGTTGGTGGAATTGTGGATAGCGATGAGAACTGTCAGACGATACAGCAGGATTTAGATCGTTTCGAGGGTTGGGCGACGAGATGGCAGATGGAGTTCAATCCGGAAAAATGTAAAGGAACTGCATTTTGGAAGGTCTGATACAGGTAGGGAATATACAGTGAATGGTAGAACCCTCAAGATTATTGGAAGTCAGAGAGATCTAGATGTACAGGTCCACAGGTCACTGAAAGGGGCAACACAGGTGGAGATATTAGTCAAAAAGGCATACGGCATGCATGCCTGCATTGGCCGGGCCATTGAGTATAAAAATTGGCAAGTCATGTTGCAGCTGTATTGAAACTTATGTTAGGCCACACTTCGAGTATAGTGTTCAATTCTGGTCGCCACATTACCAGAAGAATGTGGAGGTTTTACAGAGGGTGCAGAAGAGATTTACCAGTATGTTGTCTGGTATGGAGGGCATTAGCTATGAGGAGAGGTTGAATAAACTTGGTTTGTTCTCACTGGAACGACGGAGGTTGAGGGGCGACCTGAGAGCGGCCTACAAAATTATGAGGGGCATAGACAGATTGGATAGTCAGAGGCTTTTCCGCAGGGCAGAGGGGTCAATTACTAGGGGGCACAGCTTTAAGGTGCGAGGGGCAAGATTTAGACAAGATGTACGAGGCAACCTTTTTACACGGAGGGTAGTGGGTGCCTGGAACTCGCTGATGGAGGAGGTGGTGGAAGCAGGGACGATAGTGACATTTAAGGAGCATCTTGACAAATACATGAATAGGATGGGAATAGAGGCATAAGGACCCAGGAAGTGTAGAATATTGTAGTTTAGTCGGGCAGCCTGGTCGACGCAGGCTTGGAGAGCCGAAGGGCCTGTTCCTGTGCTGTACTTTTCTTTGTTCTTTGTTGGTTGTTCTTTGAATAACTGAGGGAGATCAATATTGGTAGAGAAATGGGGCTGGGAGAATTGATGACATTAAGTACCCAGGGCCTGAGAATCTGCATCCCAAAGTGCTTAAGGCGGCGTCTCTGGAAATAGTGGACGCATTGGTGGTCATCGTGCGGGATTCTATAGACTCTGGAATAGTCCCTGCCGATTGGAAGGTAGCTAATGTCACTCCAATATTCAAAAATGGACGTAGAGAGAAAACAGGGGATTATAGATCGGTAAGCCTAACATCGGCAATGGGGAAAATTATTGAACCATTGTCAAGGATTTATAGCGGAAGTTTAGAAAAAAGTGACAGGATCACTCAGATTCATAATGGATTTATGAAGGGGAAGTCATGCTTGACAAATCTGTTGGAATTCTTTGAAGATGCAACTCGTGCAGTTGACAAGGGGGGGCCGGTTGTTGTGGTATATTTGGACTTTCAGAAGGCGTTTGACAAAGTCCCCCGTAAGAGATTATTGTGCAATGATAAAGCGAATGGGATTGGGGGAAGTGCATTGAGGTGGATCGATTACTGGTTGGCAGAGAGGTAACATCAGTAATTAATGGTTCCTTTTCAAATTGGCAGGCAGTTACTAGTTTGGTGCCACAGGGATCAGTGCTGGGATCTCAGCTCTTCACAGAATATGTTAATGATTTGGATGAGGGAAAATCTCAACAATTTGCAGATGATACTAATTTGGATGGGAGGGTGAACGGTGAGAAGGATGCAAAGATCCTACATCATAATATGGACAGATGGGGCGAGTGGGCAAAGGATTGCCAGGTGCAGTATAATCTGGATAAGTGTGAGGCTATTCACTTTGGCAGAAAAAACGGGAAGGCAAATTACTACCTGAACGGTTATAAATTGCGAGAGGGCAGTCCTTGTGCACCAGTCGCTGAAGGTAAGCATGTAGGTGCAGCAGGTGGTAAAGAAGGCTAATGGTATGTTGACCTGCATTGCGAGAGGTTTCGAGTACAGGGGCAGGGATGTGGTGTTGCAATTATACAGGGCCTTGGTGAGGCATCAAATAGAATGTTGTGTGCAGTTCTGGTCTCTTTTTCTGAGGAAGAATGTTCTCGACCTAGAGGTAGTGCAGCTAAGGTATACCAGGCTGATCCAGGGATGGTGGGACTGTCATATGAGGAGAGATTGAATAGGTTAGGATTGGTCTCGCTGGAGTTCAGAAGAATGAGAGGGGCATCTCATAGAGACTTAATACATTCTAACAGGACTAGATAGGATAGTTACAGGGAAGATTTTACCAATGATGGGTGCGTCCAGAACCAGGGGTCACAGTCTGAGGTTTCATTTCGGACAGAAAGGAGGAGACATTTTTTCAACCAAAGAGTGGTGAGCCTGTGGAGTTCATTACTTTAGAAAGTAGTTGATGTTAAAACATTGAATACATTCAAGCGTCGGCTAGAGAGAGCACTTGGGGAGAATTGGATCAAATGTTATTGGGAGAAAGCAGAATTTGGCTATTGAGGTAGATGATCAGCCATGATCTTGATGAATGGAGGGACAGTAAAAGGCCTGTTCCTGCTCCTATCTTCTATGTATCTATGTATATATGCTAACCCCTCCACAGCAGTTGAATCGATTGAGGTTCGGCGCCTGTTTTGCCGTCGTGAAAATCCACCAATTCTGATCCGCGTCAACACTTCGCCTCAGGAAAAGAGAATCCATCGCCCTTCTGTATGACTTCGTCGTCCCATTACCACGCTTCCTGTTAAATTCACAGCCCAGGTACATAAACGCCATGGTACTTGCTTTCAGAAAAAAATAAACAATTTTAAAGTCAGAGAACTTGCTCATTCAACCATAATATTAATGTGTTGAAAACTCCATTCGTGCATTTTCAAATATAGTATTAATTTTCAATTTGGACAGATGATTTCAACGAACTGCGGAATTCCACTATTGCAATGACAGGTTTAATTCTTTGTCAGCACATACGGGGAACTGAGCATCACATGTTGATCATTAAACAACCCTCATGCTAATCACGGCGCGCCTGGTGTCTCAAGATCAACTCCATGTTTTCTGCTGTTCAATCGATCAATGTTTAATAAACACATGAGTTGGAAACAGGGGGAAAATCAGCTGAACTCCTTTTAGTTGCCCTGTTTATTAATAACTGCATAACTAATGTAACTGGATATCTAAATGCCCTGTTGAACTGTTCCCGGAACTTGGCCTGAGTCACCACATAAATAAAAGTGTTGGTGCAGCCACTTAAACTCCTCAGCATGGATCCGACTTGTGGAAAATTAGATTCAGAATTATTGTAATTGGCAGGATCTTTTTCTGCAATTACATAATACAGGGACTCTAGAACAAATGTCAACCATAGAAGTATGACACGGACAGAAATGAAGAAGGGTAATACCACGGACAACTGCCGACTTTCTGTCTCTGGGTCACTGCGATTCTCTCCATTTCTTTGATGCATCAGTTCCTTACGAAGTCGGTTGGCTTATATAATGTACCTGACTGTTACAGCATCGAGCAACAGAATTAAAACGATGGTGTTAAGACAGTATCAAAACAATCAAAAGCCACCCATCCTGGCCCCATTAAGTAGCTTGGCTTCCCATAACAAAACAATGCTACGTTGTTGATTATATCTCCAGGTTCAAATATAAAGAAGAAAGGGACGTTCTGTAAACAGAGAAAATTCAGTTTGTTGCTACAACCACAGTTGCAGTGTTGTCCGGGCAATATTTTATTTTCAACTTCCGGCAACAAATGGCAACACATCGATCCAAAGTGAAAGTGACGGTGAACAATACAGAACAATCTACGGCTGAGCGACTAATGATAAAAATGCCACTATGCACAGGAGCGATGTCCAGGGACGATCCAGAGAAATCAAGGGCAGCACGGTAGCACACGTGGATCGCACTGTGGCTTCACAGCGCCACAGTCCCAGTTTCGGTTCACTGCTCGGTCGCTGTCTGTGCGGAGCCTGCGCGTTCTCCCCGTGTCTGCGTGGCTTTCCTCCGGGAGCTCCGGTTTCCTCCCACAGACTAAAGTCGTGCAGGTTAGGTGCAGTGGCCACGGTAAATTGCTTTTAGTGACCAAAAGGTTTAGGAGGATGTATTGGGTTCCGGGGAAAGTGTAGAAGTGAGGGCTTAAGTGGGTTGGTGCAGTCTCGATGGGCCGAATGGCGTCCTTCTGCACTGTATGTTCTGTATGTTCTAACAGTAATCACTGATTCGACAGAGAATGACATCAGCGATAATTACAAGTAGATCTGCAGTCGCCATGGCCACCAGGTAGCGAGTCTTGAAGGCGGGAAGGCCGCATTTTCCCCGAGACAGGATCGCAATCGCCACAGAATTAACTTAAATAGAGAAAAGGGCAGGCTGATGGACTCTGAAGTTAAATCATCACTATTCTTAAAACTCCCCATGTACCAAAAATGGTCAATCAGATCTTCTAATTGTGCACAAGGAGTTCCACTCCTTGACTCCTTTGCAGACTTAAGTAGGTGCTATTCAGGTCAACCCAGTGTTTCAAGTTATAAGGCATAACTTATATCTTCAAATAAACTTTTATCTACTGACCACTTAATAGCTTCGATCCCGGGCCCCGCCTTGTTCTGAAAATATCGATACAGGAGATGTATCGATATTTTGTAAGAGCCACTGTTCAGGTTACGGTAAATTTAAAACTTGGTTTATTTTACTAAAAAAAAAATAACATCACTGTCTTTACAACAAGTAAAAAGGGGGCTTTTCACAGTAACTTCATTTGAAGCCTTCTTGTGAGAACAAGCGATTTTCATTTCATTTCATTTCAAGATCTTGCTTCTGAATTCTCTTTGCCGTTTGATGAGACCTTCCGGGCCTCCTTCACAATCATTCTTCTCTATCGGTTGGTTTTCTCCTAGTTTATTCGCTGTTCTGTTCGGCGCTCGTTTTCAATCTCTCCCATATACGGAAGCAGCTCTGTGATCTGAGAGCAGAAAGTCGGCTGCTAGTGATTCAGGATTTTGTATCCCCTTCTCACAGCCATGTTGGTTACATCTTATTACCTTTAAATAATATCTTCTGCTCATTTATCCAATTTTTGTTCGTCCATTGTACACATCTAGTTTCCATCATGTCTGACCAGAGGATGTTTCAATGATAAGCAATGTTCAAAATGCTTTAATGTTTTTCAAACCTTAGAGGAGTGATACCTCCTGTTCTCGTCATGTTTTACTGACTCCTTCTTGGTGTTAACATGTGAAAACATGTTCTCGTCATGTTTTACTGACTCCTTCTTGGTGTTAATTTATGCCTCAGTGAATTTGTTATCTACAAATTCCCACATCCAACTAGTGTCAGCAGGATTTTACTCATACACTTTATTGCCATTTAGTTCAAACATAAAATCATGGCCATTCTTATTCAACTGCTTACTAAAATAAGTCACTTCTATGTAAGTGTGAACTATTCTTCCCTTCATGTAACTAAAACTTAATTTGCGAGCATTTGTTTAACTTGAAAGGACGGCATCAGATGTCTCAAGTTGGTAAAGGTTATTTGCATCTCAAACCCTCTTTTCTGAATGCTGTTAACCCTTTGTGAGATTTTTGCGTGCTTTTTCTCATCTTCCTTCGGGTTCTGTCACACTTTTATGATTCAAATATCATCTTTTCTCATTTCACTTTACAACTCGTGATCAAACTTTCTCTGTATCTAACAGTCTCTGTAGGGACAGGGTGAAAACAATTTAATTGGTTGGTTAGAAATGCCTCAGAGTTCAATTCTAAAATGTTAAACTTAACACAGTAGCTTATATATTGGCTTAATAACCACTGCTGATTTTGTGATTGCGAGACATTGCAAGACGGTCAGACTTCACATCTGCGAGTAACTCATTACCTCCTTTTAATACTACCCATCTGCTTTGCCAAAAACTCTATCAGTCAGTCACACAGATTACCGAATTGCGGAACACAACCTCAATAGAAGTGAGCAATTTAGGGAGTGAGCAAAATTGACATTGTGGGTCGAAGTGCTGCATTGGTGCTTTGCAATGAAACAACTTTCAGAGAGATGGCGAGACAGACAGCGGGACCTGATAGCTCCGGTCCAGTACATTTAGTCAGGTCTACAGGCAATTTCTATTTGTGACGTTTTCTTGTTCTTCTCCCCATATATTTGGAAAGCTGGCTAGAAAAAAAAGAGCGGGGAGACTTTCAAAATTCTGGAGCTGGATTAGTTACATTTTGCGATGTTAGTAAAATTGTTGGGAGCTGTATTTCTTTAATTGAAAACATAATCATTCAAATAAGTAGAATATCTACGACAGGGGAGGAGATGTTTGCAGATAGAACATTTGGTACCTGCTGGATGCCAAAGTGATTCATCGCAATTATACCTGCATTAAATATCTACAATGTCAGGAACTTGGGTATGAATTGATGAATTGGAGTCGGAACTTTCGGCTCTGTCATATTTCAGACAGGGGTTTGTGAACTGGAAGCACTGTTTCAGGGAACAGTCATGCGGTTGATAATTGGGGTATAGTTTCTGCATTTTAAGGAAAGGTTGAGCAATTTGACACATACTCCGAAGCTTGGACGAATGAGAGCTGACTACACTGCAACATAGGAAATTCTCGGGGACACTTACAACGAAAATGCGGATAGGTTATTGTCCTTTGTGAAGGATCTAAATTTGGACGGATGAAGTCATATTAAGGCACTGCTTTCCAAACAATTTGATCCCAGTTCAATGCTTCGTAAACAATGTGAAACTGTCAATGGAATAAGTTTGATTGCTGCCGTTCAATATATAATTGTTACATTTTTATTATATATAAACAGAGAATGCGCCGGACAATAAAAACAAAATTCCAAAAGTGCAGAAAATCTGGAAAAGGAACGAAAATGTTGAAAAACTCAACTGGGGTTGATTCCTGTAACTCAACTGGCAGCTTCCGTGGAGAGAAACGAATAAAGGTAAGGTCACAATTCCGTTATAATCTTCGACTGGACATTTGTACTGATAAAGCCGTTTCCTACTCCCATGCATTATATGTCAATCGTGACATTCGGAAAGTGGAGGTCTTCCGGCCATGTTTAGAAACTAATGCGCGACAGTTCATGGCCAGTGACGTACCGGCCAAGCTCCTCAAATTCCAAAATTAAAAAAAATAAATTTAGAGTTCCCAATTCTTCTTTTTCTAATTAAGGGGAAATGTAACGTGGCTAATTACCCTATCCTGCACATTCTTTTGGGTTATGGGGGTGAGACGCATGCAGACAGGGGGTGATTGTCAACACGGATCGAACGCGGGTCCTCGGAGGCGTGAGGCAGCAGTGCGAACCACTGCACCACCATGCCGACCCTCAATTGCCAAGAAAACAGAAAACTCAATGAAGCTCGCTTCCCTACAGACATGACTGACGGGCACACGCCGCACTTACGCTTCAATACAATGGAATGAGCCATTACTAGCTCTCCTCACGAAACATTTAGTCACCTCTCCCCACCTGGAAATGACTACAAGCATAAACTATGCTCAAACATTTGCAAGCACCTCTACACACCACATGTTGTGATCCCTGCACCCACAGCGGAGACACTTTAGCTCCTAGATTCCCTCGCCCCACACACACACATACACACTCACAAACACACTCACATATACTCACACCCAGACTAACTCGGCCCCCACACACACACACAAACACACTCACAAACACACTCACATATACTCACACCCAGACTAACTCGGCTCCCACACACACACACACACACTCACAAACACACACACATATACTCACACCCAGACTAACTCGGCCCCACACACATACATACACACTCACAAACACACTCACATATACTCACACCCAGACTAACTCGGCCCCCCCACACACACACAAACTCACAAACACACACACATATACTCACACCCAGACTAACTCGGCCCCACACACACACATACACACTCACAAACACACACACATATACTCACACCCAGACTAACTCGGCCCCACACACACACACACTCACTCACAAACACACTCACATATACTCACACCCAGACTAACTCGGCCCCCACACACACACACACACTCACAAACACACACACATATACTCACACCCAGACTAACTCGGCCCCACACACACACATACACACTCACAAACACACTCACATATACTCACACCCAGACTAACTCGGCGCCCCCACACACACACACACACTCACAAACACACACACATATACTCACACCCAGACTAACTCGGCCCCACACACACACATACACACTCACAAACACACACACATATACTCACACCCAGACTAACTCGGCCCCACACACACACGCACTCACTCACAAACACACTCACATATACTCACACCCAGACTAACTCGCCCCCCCCCCACACACACACACTCACAAACACACTCACATATACTCACACCCAGACTAACTCGGCCCCCCCCCACACACACACACACTCACAAACACACTCACATATACTCACACCCAGACTAACTCGGCCCCACACACACTCACAAACACACTCACGTATACTCACACCCAGACTAACTTTGCCCCCACACACACACACACACGCTCACAAACACACTCACATATACTCGCACCCAGACTAACTCGGCCCCACACACACTCACAAACACACTCACGTATACTCACACCCAGACTAACTCTGCCCCACACACACACACTCACAAACACACTCACATATACTCACACCCAGACTAACTCGGCCCCTCACACACACATGCACACTTGCAAACACACTCACACATACTCACACCAACAAATACACACACACAAAAGCAAAGATACATTCACACGCACAGAAACACACACGTACACACTTTCACACACCCAAACACACTCAGACTCTGAACCACCGACTCATACGCACACTCGCACCCACACAAGCACAAACACAAATACACTGACCCCCCTCACATACTCAAACTTTCATACAAACAAGCGCAGTCACATACTCAAAGATCAGACATACACACTTACACACATTCACACCCAAAGTCCACACACACACACACACACACATTGAAAAGTCCACGCTCGCACACACACGCACACACCGGCGCTCGAACCACACATTCACACAAACTCACACATTCCCACAGTTCAATAAATACATACACCTACTCACGTAAAGTGTAATCAGACTGGTCTCAACATTGCCTCTGTGAGAGTAATCCCCATTAACCGCGGACACACTCACAGCATCCGTTGTCCTGGGACATATTTCCCGAAGGACACACGGTATGAGCAACTGATACAGCAACCCCCTCCCCCCGCCCCCACCCACCACCCCGCTGAAAGCAATCTTCTCTCCCACAATAACAATAATCGAAACGCGCGCACAGACGCACACCATTCTCATTTGCTGTTTATTGGAAAACATCCATTTGGCCAAGAGCAATCCTGCCAACGCACCTGTACAGATTGGAATTTGGATCTGCGACATACTGTGTTGTGTACGGCTCCTGTGAAGTGTCTGCAAAATTCTATCACATTAAATGTGCAATATGAATCGTAACTATGTTGTAATCATTGGAAATCAGAATCTTTTTATCCACGAATTTTCCACCTTTCCGGGGACTGTACATCATGTTTTACGATACCCTCCAGAACAATGACGTATTATTCTGTAAAACGCTGGATCAGATTAATTTTGCTTTCAGGCTAATCGAAAGATCTCTCACATCAGAGGCGCGCTCATTAAGGACTAATTGGAACTGGCGTTTCAAGAGCAGCTCAAAAGCTAATGCAACATTCGGGGCTGACTCCAACTGTGCCTGCTCCATGTTGTCAATGTTCTTGCCTGAATTATTTCCTCTGCTCGCTCATTCCGCATACGTACCACCCCCTGTGTAAAAGAGTTGCTCCTCAGGTTACAATTAATTATATTGCCCCTTAAATTAAACATATGGCCGTTTGTTCTCGATTCCCAAAATCTGGGGAAAAGACGGAGTGCATTCATCCTGTCCATGCCTCTCATCATCTTACACACCTCAATAAGATCACCACTCAATCTCCTACGCTCCAAAGACAAAGTCACTCGCCTGTCCTATCTCTCTCTATTACTCAGTCCCTTGGGTCCTGGCAACATCCTTGTAAATCTCTTCTGCACTCCCTCCAGTTTCATAACATATTTCCAATAGCAAGGCGACTAAAACTGAACACAATACTCCTGGTGCGGCCTCACCAAAATCCTGTACAACTGCGACATACCTTCCCAACTTCTGTACTCAATGCCCTGACTGATTAAGGCCAACATGCCAAAAACTTTCTTCACTGCCCTATCTAACTGTGACTGCACCTTTAGATAACCGTGCACCTTAACCTTTGTTCCACGATACTCCCTTCCTACCATTTATCTTGAAAGTCCTACCTTGATTTGACTTTCCAAAATGCAACACGTCACACTTATATGTATCGAACTCCAATTGCCATTTATCGGCCACTTCCCCAGCTGAACAAGACCCTGCTGCAAAATGTGATAACCTTCCATACGGTCTACAATACCACCTATTTCAGTATCATCTGCAAACTTGCCGGTCATGCCTTGTACATTCTCATAAATATCGTTGTTATAGATAACAAACAGCAATGGGCCCATGTTGAAGAAAAAAAAAGTTAGCACGTCGAGTTTTCGCCGCGAAAGGTCCTTTATTTAACACGAAGTTCGTGGAGGGAATTAGAATGACCACAGTCTTTCCAGATGCCCTGCCTTACAAAGGTTAGGCGTGTAATTTATATAATACAGTCAGAACTATCAAGGACAAAGAGGCATTCTTTAGATTAGCCAAGAAGACAGAAACGCGAGCAAAGTTTAATAACAGGCCTTGAGATCCTCCCTTAGAAAAATAATGTTCTGTGGTCAGCAAAACAATGTGCAGCTGTACGCCTGTTTACATTGTATGACCTTCTGACTGTTTCATACAGAACTTCGAACTTTTTGACTAAAAATAAGGCTCTCTATCCATCATGCGTTGCCAAGTGTCTGTTTCCATGAAATATAGTCAAGCAGCTGATCAAATAATACAGGGTATTTAAGGCAGCTAATCCGCCAACTAAAGTCCCTTCAACAATTCCCTCCTTGTTGATCTTATGATCAACACATGTTAGTACATTACAGTGTCCTCAGCAGCAAAGGGGGGGTTATAATGTAAGGGGAATGGACGTATGATAGGTACCTGGTTGTTAAGTGGCTGGGACCATGGAGGCACCGCTGACATACTCGCCCCCCTGCCCTGACAACATCCCGAACAACCTTTAAACAGTAAGCATACGACAATCAGGATTAGAACAATGATTGTAATCCAAATCACAATCCTCTGTCTTAATGTTCCCAACCACCCAAAGCCAAAATCCCATCCCCCATCCTCATGCAATCGTGCTACCTCTCTACGAATGTGATCCACCAGGTTATCAATTTTTTCGGAGTTATCAGGATGAATGTGCAGCAGTCACTGCCAATAACGGCACAAGTACCTCCCTTCTCAGCTAACAAGAAATCAAGGGCCATCCTATTCTGTCGAGCAACCGCTCTTGTAGCAACCATCTCAGTTTCTATTTGGTTAACAGCTTCTGCAGTGTCATTAGCGACCTGCTCAAGGATGCCCCGCAATTGACGTAGTCGTTGCAGTTAACCGGAAGCGAACCCCGAAAACGAATCTCTAAACAGGTCTCTCTCAGCTGAAAGGGAGAGAGCTATAGCGCGACCCCAGCTGAAAGGGGCGCCTGCGGCTCGGCAGCCTTAATTACTGGCCAGTGACGCATGCTCGGAGAGCTAGCTTAGTGAATAAATTAATGATAGCTGAGTGAGAAGAGAAAAGGTGCCTTAGAAAAAAAACCTGAACAATCAGCAGGCTTCGGGATTCGCACAAGGACTATCACCGGTGAGCGCTCCTTGTAGTTTTTGTTGGTAATTTACCGCGGCCCTTGTTATTATATGTGAATGCTCTAAAGTATTTTTCAGAAGCCATGATGGGCCAAAGACTCGGACGCCCCCTTACAGGCCACCCCGAAGCCACGTTACAGATGTCAGGGGCGATAAAGAAGGCGGACTCTGCAAAGCAGACGGATAAGGGAGTGAAAATGAGTAAGATAACGGAACAGCGGATAAAAACAATCGTAAGGTAATGTAGAAAGGTAGGAGATCCCCTTGTCCCGCCGGGATCACCAGCTGACATTGTGATAAGAGGAACCGGAGAACTTCAATATGCGGTAACATTCAGTCGCGATTTGTATGGGTGGTCCCAGGGGGCTTGGCCGTACGGGGGTAGTTTTAACATGCCGCTGATTGAAACGTGGGAAGCTTTGACAAGAAATGGGAGTGGAGACACTAATTGGGATTATAAATATATGCTGTTGTGCTTTCAGACATGGAAGGAATTGGCGAGGAGGCACCAGCCCCCAAAGATCAAATGTAAGAATGAGAACCCAAAAATCAAAGGTAAGAATAGCGAGAGTAAAGATACAGTAAAGAACGAAAATGGCAATAAACAGACAGAGACGGCAGCAGCAGGGTTATATCTGAAAGTTTTAACTGAGGCATCCTGTACAACCGCGACATAACTTCCCAACTTCTGGACTCAAAGCCGTGACTGATCAAGGCCAGCGTGCCAAAAACTTTCTACCCTGCCCTATCTAACTGTGACTCCACCTTTAGATAACCGTGCACTTTAACTCCAAGGTCTCTCTGTCCCACGATACTCCCTAATATCCTACCATTCACCTGGAAAGTCCTATCTTGATTTGACTTTCCAAAATGCAACACGTCACACTTATATGTATCGAACTCCACTTGCCATTTCTCGGCCACTTCCCAGCTGATCAAGATCCTGCTGCAAATTGTGACAATCTTCCATACGGTCTACAATACCACTTATTTCAGTACCATCTGCAAACTTGCCGATCATGCCTTGTACATTGTCATAAATATCGTTGAGATAGATAACAAACAGAAATAGGCCCAGCATTGACCCCCCGAGGCACACCATTAGTCACAGTCCTCCAGTCCAGGTATCCTTCCACCATTGCCATTTTCTTCCAACCATCAAGTCAGTTGTACATCCAGTTTGTCAGCTCTCCCTGGATTTCAGATGATCTAACCTATGAGTGCAGCTTACCTCGTGCAACGTTATCAAAGGATTTACTGAAATCCATGTAGGCTACGTCTACCGCCCTACCCTCATCAATAGCCCTGCTACATACAGCCGGGAATGGTGGTGGACAATGAAGCAAGATAATGTGGAAGGTTCTACAAATATCCCCATGCCCACTTACGTTGGAGGCCACCACATTCGTGCATAAAGTACGGTTGTATAGTTTGCAACAATCGCCAGACCGAAATTTCGAATGAATGGTGCTGGACCACAATTGCTCCCTCCCTGAAGAACCGTCCTCACTCATTTCTCTTCTCTCAATCACTCACATTCGGTCTCTCTCTTTTTGTCTCACTCGTCTCTTTCTGTCTCCCAAACACTGTGTCGCTCATTCCTCCCTTCTCAATCTCGCTCTCATACGATGCGTTTTTCTCCTCTTTTTTCTATCCCCTGGTTGTCTGGCTCCCATCGCCCTATCTCTCTTGGTTGCTCCTATTTTTCGCTCTTCGTGCAGGAGTCATGTTTGTAGGAAGTTCCAAGCCGAACATAAGACCAATAAAAAAAACAAATTCCGCATCAACAGCAAAATATCGAGAACGTGCAATGCATTCCAAATGTTAAACAGTAAATCCAGTTAGGGGAGCAATGTTTTTTCCCCCAAATCTAAATAAAAAGTACGGAAAATACCCAACCTGTCTGGAAGCATCTTTGGAGAGCAAGAGAGACAGGGCTAATGTTCCAAGTCATTAACCTCTTCATCTAAGCTGTGGAGGGATAAAAATGCAATGGATTCAATAGTGGGAGAGAGGTGCTGTCGCTGGAGCAGAACAATGGAAGCTGATTCTGTGTAAACTGGGTGACCACAATGAGGAAAAGTGTCGGCCAGCGGGCAAGCATAACGCTAAATTCCCTGCCGCAGTCCAATCAATTCACTCTCTTACTCCGTTGTCTACATGTCAAACATTGGCCGACTGCAATGTTCTGGTGAAACAAAACACATTGGAGCAACTGGACCTCATCTTCCAATTAGGCACCAAACATTGAATTGAACATTTAAATTAATTTATTCTCTCTTTCATTTAGATATTATGTTTACCAAGCCCCTTCCAAAATTGATTCCAAACTTCAGACAACACGTTCGCCACGATCGAATGAGTACTGAAAGATCCAAATGTGATGGGTTCAAAAAAGTGCCGTCGAAGACTCAAAGTAATGAACCAATTACAGTGGCCGGATAATTTCGCTGCAACGTTCAAGGTCGCAATCATGTGAATTGGTTGTGGCTCCGGGTGCGTCCCCATAGCGGGGAGATTTATCTTTCGGGCTGATTCAGATCGACTAAACCAGCATGAAAAGAGATTCACCACAGTATAAAATGATACCCGAGGATTTTTAGGAGTTCTGGAACAGTTTGAGGTAAATATCCACCATGGATTTAAACAAAGCTAATGTACATCAAACTTTCTGTAAAACAAAGACTCAGAATGGAATTTTGCCCGATGGAAGTGCTAAAAACAGTCACATAACAAAGACATATTTTACTGGAAAGGATTATTACATTTCTGATGGGTTATCAGGAATTTATTTTCTTTCGCCATTTGTCTGGAAGAAATAGATATGTCATTTTGAACGGCATTAATTCTGGTGTTTAATTTTTGATCTTTATTATGCAAGAGTAATGTTTCGTTTTCTCAGTTGATCAGCGTCTTTAATCCTTTACATTAGCACACACCGATTATTTCACATATTAGTTGCCAATGGATGGAATGGAAAATTTACCTTTGAAACCTTCTTTTAGCATTTCCTCCATTATTCCAGCTGCATTGTTGACTGGGCCTTGGTCTTGCTCCTCTGCAAAAACCCATTCTACTCTTATGTGCCTTCACATAATCACAAAATACTACAGTTTAGAACAGAACCTTCGGCATATCGGATGTGCACCGAGGCATGAAAAGCCATGACCTTCCAACCGAATGCCATTTGACAACACTTGGCCGATAGCATTGAATGATAGGCCGTGCCAAGTACTCACCCAAGTACTTTTTAAAGGACGTGAGGCATCCAACGCTACCACCCTCCCAGTCAGTGCATGCCAAACAGTTACCCCCCCCCCCAAACTGGGTAGAACGTTTGTTCCTCAAATCCTCCCTGAACCTCCCACCCGTCACTTTGAACTTGTGTCTCCTTCAACTAAGGGGAACAGCTGCTCCACATCCACCCTGTCCATGCCCCTCATAATCTTGTACACTTCAATCAGGTCACCCCTCAGTCCTCTCTGCTCCAGAGAAAACTACATAAGCCTATCCATCCTCGCTATCTAACTTAAATGTTCCATCCCAGGCAACATTTTGTTCAATCATTTCTGACCCCCTCCAGTGCAATTACATCATTCTTATAATCCCGGGACTAGATTTGCACAGTGTACTCCAGATCAGGTGCTGGTTTAGCACAGGGGCTGGTTTAGCACACTGGGCTAAATCGCTGGCTTTTAAAGCAGTCCAAGGCAGGCCAGCAGCACGGTTCAATTCCCGTACCAGCCTCCCCGAACAGGCGCCGGAATGTGGCGGCTAGGGACTTTTCACAGTAACCTCATTGAAGCCTACTCGTGACAATAAGCGATTTCCATTCCATTTCATGTGGCCTCACCATGTCTATAATGCTCATAAAAGTTCTACTCATCACAGAATTGAGGCAAATCATTGAGTCTTAAATTCCAGTTGGGGTTCCAATTGGCTCTGGTAGAACTGGAGCAACAATTCCTCACTTATTAGTTGTAATCTCAGCACGTTGGTGAGAAATGTCACTCTTCCTTTTTACATTTTCCAATTATCCTTTTTTGCCAGAGGAATAGATTTCACTCATCTCTTGAGTTGGGTGTATTTATTCGAAGGGACCTCTTTTAAATCGTTGCCTGCCCCCTTCTTTCCTTTTTAATATCTGGACTGCTGGCTGATTAAATACTGAAAACTGTAGTTTTAACTTGACACCCCCCTGATCTAAACTGTCATTTGAACTGGCCAAAGACTCCCCTTGGAACAGTGTGCTCTGTGGCAGGGTCCCGAGATTTACTTCCGTAGGACGCGGCTAGCAGCCATCCTATCCAATTCTCAAGTTTGTTGGGCAGGGCCATCGGCAGCTTATGGAAGAAGGGAGTAGCCTCCATTTTAATTCAGTTTTGTTTAGAACTCCAGAGCTGCAACACGCGGGTAAAACACTGTCTTCTATCAGATCTCTGCCTGGCGATTTCAATGCTCCCAGCCAGCCGGTGAAAGTTCCACCCCTGAGCAACGGGCTGGCAAGCAATGCCAGACCTCTCTCATTTGATGACTTGTGACAAAATATCTTCCATTTCTGCACAACCTGGGAGCGGTTTTCAACAGTCATTTATATTCGGACCAGTAAACTGTTAAGTCAGAGCTCTGAATTCCCTGGCACTTGTTGGATTCTTTTGGAATTTCCAGAATAATCTGAGGAGAATCCAATCCAGTTCCATAACGGTATTCAATTGTTTATTTTGTCACAGCTCCAAGATTCTAGACATCAAAACAATGCTGTGTTTTGTCTATCTCAGGTCCATCATGGATACCTGACGCATATTTGACTTGAGGTTACATAATTTGTGCTGTTCACTGAATCTGTACATTTCTCAGATTTCTAATCCGATTACCAAAAAGCAATTTGCCTCCTTTTGTTAACGCCATCGGCAAATTTGAGTGTACAGAACATTAGATCTATGTACAAGACATTAATGTGCACGGTAACATGTTTCTCCATTGCTCATGAATTGGTGAATTGTCGCAATGCTTCGTGATGGGAAAGTAGATAATTGCACAAATATTATGAGAGCTGCAAAGCAAACGCTTCTAATTTAACAGTGAAATGCAAACAATGCTAACGTGTGATCTGCAAATGTCTGAATCTCCCATGCCCTGGATTGTGGTACTTCAATTAAACCAACTTGACGGACGCATAACAGTGCTGATCAGAATGTAAATGTTTGGTAAATGGCCGGGAATTGATGCCCGAACTCCCCAGCCATGTGTCCCAGTGGGAATATATATGTTATATAAATAGGGGGTGGCCTCTAAAAAAAAGCAGCACATCGTGTAAAACAGACAGGAAACGCCCACACAATGATAATAGAATGGAGAAAGAAATAATTCTTCAGATCGAAGATGTTTTCTTTCATGCTCTTGCAGTATAGGGTATACCAGGTAGGATGCTAAATATGTTCAAATCATTGTTAACCCCATTGGATATATCCTCTCTCCTGACCATTGGTATAGAACCACCTTTCTATCCTTATATTAATCTTAGTTCCTTTTCATTTTTTTGGCTGTAAATTTTAACTTCTCAGAAATCTGCTGCCGTGATTTCACCAGCCTCCTTTATGTTCTCCGACCAGCATTGCTTCCCGCTGCAGGAAAGTCTCCATTCTAAAATCCTGAAGTTAAAATAATCACTCTCGTGTTGTCAGTAACCAGTTCCTCAACCGTGACCACCCGAGGTCTCGATTTCCTCCAATTACTTTTTCCTAATCATGGATTCATGTTAATTCTCTTAGGTATTATGCTTTCAACGGCTTAGCCCTGGAGCTCCGTAATTCAATGTCTACATTTCAATATTTTCTTTTACAATAGAAACAGTAAATTTTATAAACACTCGGCCTCTCTGGCAGCACCTGTGGATAGCAAATATTTCGGTGTGACTCCGGACAATAATTGCGATTTGAGGATAGTTACGTAAGTGCAATTCTACGTGAAAATGCTGGACATTTTGTTTCTATTCATTGGATACGGGTGTACCAGATTCCGTTGCCTATCCCTAATTTAGCTGTGGGCCTGGGGTTAAATGTACCAAAAACAGTACATGTCTTCCCTGAAGGACAGAAGTGAAACGGGTGTTTTATTTGCAACAACGGTTTAATGGTCAAGCTTCGACATGTATTTCCAAATTTCTGTTGTTTTCAATTGTTACCATGTACTGGAAGTGTGACTCGAACTGGAATCGCAGAGCACTACCCTGGATTTAAACATCGCAAGCTCAGTGGCGGTGACAAACTTTCTCCCCAAACCCAAGCATACGGAAGTGATCATTAACTCTGTTCTTCTCCACAGCTGCTGCCTGATCTAAAGAGATTTTTCACCAGTATTTTAAGTCTTATTTAAGATAACTAACTTGCCATGCATTTTGAATTCATTTTCCTTTAACATTCTCCGCACAATTTATATCTTTCATCAAGCTATTTATCGTCTATTTGAAAATTCAAATTCTGTGGCAGAATGTCAATTGTTGTAATTTGACAGATTTTTGGATCATAATTGTTTTACTCTGTGAAATGCAAACTCCAGCTACAAGTATTAGTTACTGAAACGAGAACGTGACTGTGGCACTAGAAAAAGGGTTTTATTTTGTTGAGGGTTGTTGCAGCAAACGAGTGTATCAAGGCATTTGGGTTGACAAGATCAATATGGGCCCCATCGCAAAAACAGACCATCACAGTTTGCTCGTTTAATGAGTTGATCTAATTTAGTCCATCAGCTTGAGTGTAAAGTGGGGAAGCAATTCGAAATCAGTTGAATTTAAAATGTATACTGCCAATACACTTCTGGTTCCTGGACCGTCTCGACCTTTTCGGAAAGTGGAAGGAGGAAGTGAGTATTCTGAATCCAGTGCAAAGTCACTTTCCATGAAGACCTGGGGCGAAATTCTCCCCCAACGGCGCGATGTCCGCCGACTGGCGCCAAAGACGGCGCCAATCAGACGGGCAATGCGCCGGCCCAAAGGTGCGGAATGTTCCGCATCTTTGGCGGCCTAACCCCAACATTGAGGGGCTAGGCCGACGCCGGAGGGATTTCCGCCCTGCCAGCTGGCGGAAATGGCGTTTGTTGCCCCGCCAGCTGGCGCAGTAATGCGGCGCATGCGCGGGAGCGTCAGCGGCCGCTGTCAGTTTCCCGCGCATGCGCAGTGGGGAGAGTCTCTTCCGCATCCGCCATGGTGGAGGCCGTAGCGGATACGGAAGGGAAAGAGTGCCCCCATGGCACAGGCCCGCCCGCGGATCGGTGGGCCCCGATCGCGGGCCAGGCCACCGTGCGGGCACCTCCCGTGGTCAGATCCCCCCCCCCCCAGGACCCCGGAGCCCGCCCACGCCGCCTGGTCCCGACGGTAAATACCAGGTTTGATTTACGCCGGCGGGACAGGCAATTTCTGGGCGGGACTTCGGCCCATCCGGGCCGGAGAATCCAGCGGGGGGTCCCGCCAACCGGCGCGGCCCGATTGCCGCCCCCGCCCAATCTCTGGCACCGGAGACTTCGGCGGGGGCGGGATTCACGGCGGCCAACGGCCATTCTCCGACCGGGGGGGGGGGGTCGGAGAATGACGCCCCTTGTTTCAGACAGACTCACTTCCTGCTAATTTAAGATCCATAACTCAGATTTTGGGGATAATAATTGACTGAGTCTATCTGTGCTGGCTGCAAACGCAGATTTTTTGAAAAGTTCTCATTGTTTTAAAAGAAAACAAAGATTTCTCTGGTAAAGTGTTCTTTGCGTTACAGTCTTAAAATCGATATACTTTGTTGACAAACTACACAGCTGTTTACCAGAGACGTTACTATTGTTCCATGAAAAATTTAGGTTCATGTAGATATATATTTTTAAGTAACATTAAATGAGCCGAGATCCCCTTATCAGAAACAGTCCAGGAACGACACGGTTTTGTCTATATCAAATCTCTTTCTGGCAGCGTCCTTTTTACTGGGTCAGCAATGGCTGTAGTGACGTTAAATAGAGAAAGTTTGTGCAAGCATATTCTGTCCTTTTAGGGTTTCTGTTTCAGCAGATTGTTTACATTAGTTAGCTTCTGGGATTCGCGTGCTTCAATAAAGTGTTCCTGTCTCCACAATGTGTAGTAGTTAATGGTTAACTAGATTGCATTGCAGTCGTTAATGGCTAATTGGGCATTGGTTTGGAGTCAGTTATTAAACACTAACTAGTGTGTGCTGTTTACATTCGCCAATTTCGGCTGCAGTATGTTAGTTATATAAACTCCAATTATCGTGGGTATCGATCATTTAAACTCTATTTTAGTGTTCGGTTTATGTGGAGGCTACGGCTGGCGCAGTTTGAATATTCTCTCTTGTCGCATGTTGATGTTTAACTTCCAAACGACCAAAGACGTGCAGGTTCGGTGGAATAGTCATGCTAAATTGCCCCTTAGTGACCAAAAGGTTAGCAGCTCGGGTTACTGAGTTACGGGGACTGGGTCAGAGGATAGGCATTGGTAGGGTGGTCTTTCCAGACTTGTCGGTGCAGACTTGATGGGCCGAATGGCCTCGTTCAGCACTGTGGGAGTCTTTGATTCTATCATCTGAAATCAGAACAGAAATAGAACGCAGCATGTACACAACGGATCTGGAACCTTCGACAGAGAGCTCTCCAACTGAACGTTTCAGCTCCAAGGCATATTCTTCAGGAAGAGTGACGTGTGATGAGCACTGTGCAAGTGAAAGTGTTGAGAGTAGAAACAGCACAACCTGTGAATGTGTAATGGGGGAAGAGGTAAAATTACAAAAGTTGCCATGCTGCAAAATGTATTTGGAGCGGTAAATGTTGCAGTCAATGAACAAAGGTTTTACCCAGTGTGAAGAATGAACACCTTTGTCCAAAATAAAAGACATGCAAGTTGGAAGATGTTTGGGAGAACGACGGCATTTGGTAGCGGTTCATGAGCCAATCTGGGTTGACGTCTTGAACTGAATGATGAGTTCTGAAGGCTGCAAAGTTTCCAACTGACAGAGAACGTGATGTCCAATCATTTTGTGTTTGCTTCATTAGAACAAAGCTGTAAGCGCTGGATATGGCTTAGAACAAAATTTGGCGATTGATACCCGGAATCTCTAAATTATGCTTGAAGACCAGGGGCGTCATTCTCCGACCCCCCGCCGGGTCGGAGAATGGCCGTTGGCCGCCGTGAATCCCGCCCCCGCCGAAGTCACCGAAGGGAGAAAAGTCGGCGGGGCGTTAATGGCACTGCTGCCGCGGAGAATGTCACGGGTCTGCGCAAGGCAGCCGATTTTCGGCCTGCCGATATTCTCCCTTCCGGATGGGCCGAAGTCCCGTCGACGTGATGACCGTTCACGTCGACGTGAATCAAACCTCCTTTTCATCGGCGTGACCCGGTGCTCCAAGCTCACGCCGACCAGCGAGGAGGTGAGTGATGGCCTGGGGGGTTGGCTCTGGGCAGGAAATGGCGTGGCCGCAGACTGATTGCGTGAGGAGAGGTGTGTCTCGGCTTGTGTGTGTGTGTGTGCGGCGGGGGGGGGGGGGGTGGTTAGAGTAGGCTGGGCTCCGGGGGGTGCCGGGAGGGGGGTCCGTGCCGGGGTGGAGGTTGGGGGTTGTGGAGGGGGTCCGTGCCGGAGTGGAGGCTGGGGGGGGGTCCGTACTGGGGTGGAGGTTGGGGAGGGTGTCCGTGCCGGGGTGGAGGTTGGGGGGGGCCGTGCTGGGGTGGAGGTTGGGGGGGGGGTCCGTGCCGGGGTGGAGGTTGGGGAGGGGGTCCGTGCCGGGGTGGAGGTTGGGGGGGGGTCCGTGCTGGGGTGGAGGTTGGGGAGGGGGTCCGTGCCGGGGTGGAGGTTGGGGGGGGGTCCGTGCTGGGGTGGAGGTTGGGGAGGGGGTCCGTGCCGGGGTGGAGGTTGGAGGGGGGGTCCGTGCTGGGGTGGAGGTTGGGGGTTGGGGAGGGGGTCCGTGCTGGGGTGGAGGTTGGGGGGTCCGTGCTGGGGTGGAGGTTGGGGGTTGGGAAGGGGGTCCGTGCCGGGGTGGAAGTTGGGGAGGGGGTCCGTGTCGGGGTGGAGGTTGGGGGGGTCCGTGCTGGGGTGGAGGTTGGGGAGGGGGTCCGTGCCGGGGTGGAGGTTGGGGGGGGGTCCGTGCTGGGGTGGAGGTTGGGGAGGGGGTCCGTGCCGGGGTGGAGGTTGGGGAGGGGGCCCTGCCGGGGTGGAGTTTGGGGAGGGGGTCCGTGCCGGTATGGAGGTTGGGGGGGGGTCCGTTCTGGGGTGGAGGTTGGGGGTTGGGGAGGGGGTCCGTGCCGGGGTGGAGGTGGGGGGGGGGTGGACCGTGCTGGGGTGGAGGTTAGGGGCTGGGGAGGGGGTCCGTGCCGGGGTGGAGGTTGGGGGGGTTCCGTGCTGGGGTGGAGGTTGGGGGTTGGGGAGGGGGTCCGTGCCGGGGTGGAGGTTGGGGGGGGGGTCCGTGCTGGGGTGGAGGTTGGCGGATGGGGAGGGGGTCCGTGCCGGGGTGGAGGTTGGGGGGGGGTCCGTGCTGGGGTGGAGGTTGGGGATTGGGGAGGGGGTCCTTGCCGGGGTGGAGGTTGGGGGGGGGGTCCGTGCTGGGGTGGAGGTTGGGGGTTGGGGAGGGGGTCCGTGCCGGGGTGGAGGTTGGGGGGGGTCCGTGCTGGGGTGGAGGTTGGGGAGGGGTCCGTGTCGGGGTGGAGGTTGGGGGGGGTCCGTGCTGGAGTGGAGGTTGGGGAGGGGGTCCGTGCCGGGGTGGAGGTTGGGGGGGGGGTCCGTGCTGGGGTGGAGGTTGGGGAGGGGGTCCGTGCCGGGGTGGAGGTTGGGGAGGGGGTCCGTGCCGGGGTGGAGTTTGGGGAGGGGGTCCGTGCCGGTATGGAGGTTGGGGGGGGGGGGTCCGTTCTGGGGTGGAGGTTGGGGGTTGGGGAGGGGGTCCGTGCCGGGGTGGAGGTTGGGGGGGGTGGACCGTGCTGGGGTGGAGGTTAGGGGCTGGGGAGGGGGTCCGTGCCGGGGTGGAGGTTGGGGGGGGGGTTCCGTGCTGGGGTGGAGGTTGGGGGTTGGGGAGGGGGTCCGTGCCGGGGTGGAGGTTGGGGGGGGGGAGGTCCGTGCTGGGGTGGAGGATGGCGGTTGGGGAGGGGGTCAGTGCCGGGGTGGAGGTTGGGGGGGGTCCGTGCTGGGGTGGAGGTTGGGGGTTGGGGAGGGGGTCCGTGCCGGGGTGGAGGTTGGGGGGGGTCCGTGCTGGGGTGGAGGTTGGGGGTTGGGGAGGGGGTCCGTGCCGGGGTGGAGGTTGGGGGGGGGGGTCCGTGCTGGGGTGGAGGTTGGGGAGGGGGTCCGTGCCGGGGTGGAGGTTGGGGAGGGGGTCCATGCCGGGGTGGAGGTTGGGGGGGGGGTCCGTGCTGGGGTGGCGGTTGGGGGTTGGAGTGGGTGTCCGTGCCGGGGTGACGGGGGTGGGGTCCGTGCTGGGGTGGAGGTTGGGGGTTGGGGAGGGGGTCCGTGCCGGGGTGGAGGTTGGGGGGGTTGTCCGTGCTGGGGTGGAGGTTGGGGGTTGGGGAGGGTGTCCGTGCCGGGGTGGAGGTTGGGGGGGGCCGTGCTGGGGTGGAGGTTGGGGGGGGGGTCCGTGCCGGGGTGGAGGTTGGGGAGGGGGTCCGTGCCGGGGTGGAGGTTGGGGGGGGATCCGTGCTGGGGTGGAGGTTGGGGAGGGGGTCCGTGCCGGGGTGGAGGTTGGGGGGGGGGGTCCGTGCTGGGGTGGAGGTTGGGGAGGGGGTCCGTGCCGGGGTGGAGGTTGGAGGGGGGGTCCGTGCTGGGGTGGAGGTTGGGGGTTGGGGAGGGGGTCCGTGCTGGGGTGGAGGTTGGGGGGTCCGTGCTGGGGTGGAGGTTGGGGGTTGGGAAGGGGGTCCGTGCCGGGGTGGAAGTTGGGGAGGGGGTCCGTGTCGGGGTGGAGGTTGGGGGGTCCGTGCTGGGGTGGAGGTTGGGGAGGGGGTCCGTGCCGGGGTGGAGGTTGGGGGGGGGGTCCGTGCTGGGGTGGAGGTTGGGGAGGGGGTCCGTGCCGGGGTGGAGGTTGGGGAGGGGGCCCTGCCGGGGTGGAGTTTGGGGAGGGGGTCCGTGCCGGTATGGAGGTTGGGGGGGGTCCGTTCTGGGGTGGAGGTTGGGGGTTGGGGAGGGGGTCCGTGCCGGGGTGGAGGTGGGGGGGGGGGTGGACCGTGCTGGGGTGGAGGTTAGGGGCTGGGGAGGGGGTCCGTGCCGGGGTGGAGGTTGGGGGGGTTCCGTGCTGGGGTGGAGGTTGGGGGTTGGGGAGGGGGTCCGTGCCGGGGTGGAGGTTGGGGGGGGGGGGTCCGTGCTGGGGTGGAGGTTGGCGGTTGGGGAGGGGGTCCGTGCCGGGGTGGAGGTTGGGGGGGGGTCCGTGCTGGGGTGGAGGTTGGGGGTTGGGGAGGGGGTCCTTGCCGGGGTGGAGGTTGGGGGGGGGGTCCGTGCTGGGGTGGAGGTTGGGGGTTGGGGAGGGGGTCCGTGCCGGGGTGGAGGTTGGGGGGGGGTCCGTGCTGGGGTGGAGGTTGGGGAGGGGGTCCGTGCCGGGGTGGAGGTTGGGGAGGGGGTCCATGCCGGGGTGGAGGTTGGGGGGGGGGGTCCGTGCTGGGGTGGCGGTTGGGGGTTGGGGAGGGGGTACGTGCTGGGGTGGAGGTTGGGGGGTCCGTGCTGGGGTGGAGGTTGGGGGTTGGGAAGGGGGTCCGTGCCGGGGTGGAAGTTGGGGAGGGGTCCGTGTCGGGGTGGAGGTTGGGGGGGGTCCGTGCTGGGGTGGAGGTTGGGGAGGGGGTCCGTGCCGGGGTGGAGGTTGGGGGGGGGTCCGTGCTGGGGTGGAGGTTGGGGAGGGGGTCCGTGCCGGGGTGGAGGTTGGGGAGGGGGTCCGTGCCGGGGTGGAGTTTGGGGAGGGGGTCCGTGTCGGTATGGAGGTTGGGGGGGGGTCCGTTCTGGGGTGGAGGTTGGGGGTTGGGGAGGGGGTCCGTGCCGGGGTGGAGGTTGGGGGGGGGTGGACCGTGCTGGGGTGGAGGTTAGGGGCTGGGGAGGGGGTCCGTGCCGGGGTGGAGTTAGGGGGGGGGGGGGTTCCGTGCTGGGGTGGAGGTTGGGGGTTGGGGAGGGCGTCCGTGCCGGGGTGGAGGTTGGGGGGGGGGTCCGTGCTGGGGTGGAGGTTGGCGGTTGGGGAGGGGGTCAGTGCCGGGGTGGAGGTTGGGGGGGGGTCCGTGCTGGGGTGGAGGTTGGGGGTTGGGGAGGGGGTCCGTGCCGGGGTGGAGGTTGGGGGGGGTCCGTGCTGGGGTGGAGGTTGGGGGTTGGGGAGGGGGTCCGTGCCGGGGTGGAGGTTGGGGGGGGGGTCCGTGCTGGGGTGGAGGTTGGGGAGGGGGTCCGTGCCGGGGTGGAGGTTGGGGAGGGGGTCCATGCCGGGGTGGAGGTTGGGGGGGGTCCGTACTGGGGTGGCGGTTGGAGGTTGGAGTGGGTGTCCGTGCCGGGGTGACGGGGGTGGGGTCCGTGCTGGGGTGGAGGTTGGGGGTTGGGGAGGGGGTCCGTGCCGGGGTGGAGGTTGGGGGGGTTGTCCGTGCTGGGGTGGAGGTTGGGGGTTGGGGAGGGGGTCCGTGCCGGGGTGGAGGTTGGGGGGGGGGTCCGTGCTGGGGTGGAGGTTGAGGAGGGGGTCCGTGCCGGGGTGGGTGATGGGAGGGCAAATGAGTTGGTCCACCTGTACACGACTCATTCGTGTTGTCGCGGTCATCCATCCCCGGCATGTACGAGGGACGCCATCCCCGGCTGAGGGGCTGGTTGCTGGGCGACAGGGGCTACCCATTGCGATCGTGGCTGATGACGCCTATACGGAGGCCACGCAATGAGGCGGAGAACCGCTACAATGATGCCCATGTAGCGACAAGGGGAGTGATCGAGAGGTGCTTTGGCGTGCTGAAGATGCGTTTCAGGTGCCTGGACCTCTCTGGGGGCGCCCTCCAGTATCGGTCAGATAGGGTCGGCCGCATCATTGTGGTGTGCTGCGTCCTGCACAACATAGCCCAACAGAGGGGCGATGTGCCGCAGGCAGAGGAGGGCGGAGTGGAGTAGCAGCAGGAAGAGGCCCAGTCCTCCCCAGATGAGGGGGATGGGGGCAATGGTCAGGGCAGACGGGGTAGACACAGGCGGGTGGCTGTCCACCGTTACCGGCTGGCCCAGCGGGCACGGGACAGACTGATAGACGCCCGCTTCACTGACTAGATGGGCGTGGGAATCGGGTAGTATGGCCACAGACCGCACACCATGACAACAGCCGACCACCCACACCCCCCACCCATCCACCCACCCAGCACCCTCACCCCCCTCCCCAACCCCACCCGCATGCACACCACCCCCCACCCCCGATTGCCGAGTTTCCCGCGCATGCGCAGTGGGGAGAGTCTCTTCCGCCTCCGCCATGGTGGAGGCCGTAGTGGAGGCGGAAGGGAAAGAGTGCCCCCACGGCACAGGCCCGCCTGCGGATCGGTGGGCCCCGATCGCGGGCCAGGCCACCGTGCGGGCACCCCCCCGGGGTCAGATCGCACCGTGCCCCCCCAGGACCCCGGAGCCCGCCAACGCCGCCTGGTCCCGCCGGTAAATACCAGGTTTGATTTACGTCTGCGGGACAGGTAATTCCTGGGCGGGACTTCGGCCCATCTGGGCCGGAGAATTGAGCGGGGGTCCCGCCAACCGGAGCGGCCCGATTCCCGCCCCCACCCAATCTCCGGTATCGGAGATGTCGGCGGGGCCGGGGGCGGGATTCACGGCGGCCAACGGCCATTCTCCGACTCGGCGGGGGGTCGGAGAATGACGCCCAAGATTCTGAAGATTTCTCATTCTGTCATGAAATGCATCTGAAACTGATTTCTCGTTAATTTACAGCTAGTACATCATGTAGTCCAAGGCGAACACTCCACTGACATTCTTATATGCTCCCTGAAAATACACGTTGACATTTTATTATATAATCATAGAATCTACGGCACGGAGACAGGCCCTTCGACCCAAACTGCTCCACGCCAAAGAAACAGCCCAGCTAAGTTAACTCCATTTGCCTGCATTTGGCCCACATCCATCCAAAGCTTTCCTGTCCATGTACCTGTCCAAATGCCCTTTTAATGTTGCTCATGCCCCTGCCTCAACCACTTCCTCCGACAGCTCATTCCACGTACATACCAACCTCTGTCTAAAACGTTGCTCCTCAGGTTCCCATTAATATTTTCACCTCTTAAGTTAATCCTATGCCCTTCAGTTCTCGATTCATCAACCCTGGGAATAGGACTGAGTGCATTCATCCTACCCATGCCTCTCGTGATGTTTACACTTCTATCAGATCACAACTCAGTTTCCTACGCTCCAAAGAAAAAAGTATTGGCCTGCCCAATCTGACCCCATAACTCAGTCCCTTGAGTCCTGACAAAATCCTTATAAATCTCTTCTGCACTTATCCCAGTATAATAATATATTTCCAATAGCAAGGCGATAAAAACTGAACACAATACTCGAGGTGCGGCCTCACCAATATCCTGTACAACTGCAACAGAACTTCCCTACTGCTATACTCAATGTCCTGACTGATCAAGGCCAGCATGGTAAAGGCGTTCGTCACTGCCCAACCTATCTCTGTCTCCACCTTTCGAGAACCGTGCACCTGAACTCCAAGGTCCTTTTGTTCGACGATACTCCCTAAGGTCCTAATATTCACCTTGAAAGATCCTTGATTTGGATTTCCAAACTGTAACACCTCACACTTATCTGCATTGAACTCCATTGGCCATTTCTCGGCACAATTCCCCAGCTGACCAAGATCATGCTGCAATTTTGATAACCTTCCTCACTGCCTGCAGTTCCACCTATTTTAGTGTCATTTTCCGACATGCCTCTGTCTTGCTTCTTCCTTCAGTGTATCCATCAAATAATATCTTGTGATCTTGTTCTTACGAGTTTTTCGCACATTATGTTCGATCTGCCATTTATTTCGAACTCACGATCTACGTTCCTTTTTTGGAAACATTGTATCGCCGTCACACTGTGGTACGGAAAAAATATTTTGGGCATCAATCAATTTGAAACCACATTTGAGGTGGCCCTGTGGCACAGTGGTTATCACTGCTGCCTCAAAGCGCCAGGGACCCGGGTTCGATTCCGACCATGGGTGACTGTCTGTGCGGAGTCTGCATATTCTTGCCGTGTCAGTTTCCCCTTGGTGCTGCGGTTTCCTCCCACAGTCCAAAGATGTGCAGGTTAGTTGGATTGTCTATGCTGAGTTGCACCTAGGTGGGATGCGGGGATAGGGCCGGGGAGTGGTTCTGTATAGATTGATCTTTCAGTGGGTCGGTGCAGACTCGTTGGGCCTCATGGCCTTCTTCTCCACTGTAGGAATTCTATTATTCCATGATAACGCCTGACACAAGCTTTAATTCTTTAATTGCTATATGATTTGTCAACACTGACACCGATGTACCAGGACTGGTTGGTAATAGGGAAGCACTAACTTTACTGGTACTGGATTAAAAGGTGCAATATGCAAGGTTGATGGACAGGATCAAGATTTAGGGTGACAACTTAGAGATAATTGACTGAAAGACATGGGGCGGAATGTACGCAGTGTGGGCCATTTTAACAGGCGGAAGGCTGAGATTGGTGGTTTAGCAGGAGAGGTGCGATGGTCAGCGCTTGTAATGAACTATACTGACAAATTTGTGCAGTTGCAAAGAATGCCGTGACTAAGCTTGCTGATTTCCGTTCGTCTAACAGTAATTCCTTACCTCTTTATATCCTTATTTCTTCGTGTCCTGAAGCACTGATAACGCCACTCCGTCTTCAAACCGTGTGTCAAGCAATGATTTCCTGGCTAACTTCTAATTTCCCTCCTTCCACAAACATTAGTTTTACGAAATTCAGGTGTTCATGTCCGACCGGGCACATTGACAACCCCTGTGCTCTCTGACCAGTATGCACCCCGTTAGAGAAACACATCAAAATCTATATTGTTTCTGCAAACTATTCCATGTCATGGTCCCGCTGTCCTCATTAATTAAATGCAACGCCAGCACAATCAGTGATATCTGCATTCATCCGTTGAGAATCCCAGATTTACTCAGTCCATTCTCCGTTCAGTTTTTTCAGCTAACAAGTCCTTCCACTCGGGACATCTCTCCAGAGACATATCCGTCCCTTCCTCCCTCTTTACGTATTTGAGATACCCTCAAAGAGTTTAATTCAGCAGATTTACTCTGAATGCCAGAATAGTTCCTGATTCTTTCCGGATGCAGCTTAGTTTCGTTTATAGTTGCATAACTTTGCTGCAGAATATGTTTGTCCATTGTTCTAAGTGTATGTCTTTTCTCTGTGGATTAGTGCAACTAGTTGCAATTGTTCTTAACTTTCACGGCGAATATATATCGGAAGAAGAGCTTGATACATATTCGATAGCAAGAGAGTTGAACAGGAGAGCAAGGCATTTTAACGGGCATTTCGAAGGAGAAGAGAACCGTGCTGTTTAAGAAGGGAATTCAATAAATTATCGATGAATCAGTTGAAACATGGACACGGAATAAAACTAATGGAAGGGAAAGGCTGGAGTTCGTTGTCATCTATAGAATACAGTGTTGAAGGAGGCTTTTCGGCCCACCGAGTCTGCACCAACCCTCTGGAAGTACAGAAAACCCGCAACCACTATACTCCAATCCAGCATGGGCCAATCCACCTGAATGACACATCCTTGAACTGTAGGGCAGGGGCTATTACAAACATAAACAGGGGAATGAGACAGATCGCTAAAGAGGTTGGGCGCGATTCTCCACTCCCTCGATGCTTGGGAGAATCGCCTGGGCCGCCACAATTTCCCGCGACGCCGGTCCGACGCCCTCCCGCGATTCTCCTAAGCGATGGGAACGGCACGGTCGAGTTTCGCGGACCGCAGGCCGGAGAATCGCCCGAGACACCCAAAACGGCGATTCTCCGACACCCCTGCTATTCTCAGGCCCGGATGGGCCGAAGTCCCGACGGCGTGACCCCAGTTCACGCGGTCGCCGTTCACACCTGCGGGGGGTGCGGGAGGGTGTGCAGGTGGGAGGGGGAGTGTGGGAGAGTGTGCAGGTGGGAGGGGGATGAGGGAGAGTGTGGAGGTGGGGGAGGGTGAGGGAGAGTGTGCAGGTGGGGGGGTGAGGGAGAGTGTGCAGGTGAAGGGGGGGTGAGGGAGAGTGTGCAGGTGGTAGGGGGAGGGAGGGAGAGTGTGCAGGTGGGGGGTTGAGGGAGAGTGTGCAGTTGGCGGGGAGGGAGAGTGTGCAGGTGGGGGGGATGAGGGAGAGTGTGCAGGTGGGGGGATGAGGGAGAGTGTGCAGGTGAGGGGGAGGGAGAGTGTGCAGGTCTGGGGGGTGAGGGAGAGTGTGCAGGTGGGGGGGGGGGTGAGGGAGAGTGTGCAGGTGGGGGGGTGAGGGAGAGTGTGCAGGTGGGAGGGGGAGGGAGGGAGAGTGTGCAGGTGGGGTGGGAGGGAGAGTGTGCAGTTCGGGGGGGAGGGAGAGTGTGCAGGTGGGGGGATTGAGGGAGAGTGTGCAGGTGGGGGGATGAGGGAGAGTGTGCTGGTGGGGGGGGAGGGAGAGTGTGCAGGTGGGGGAGGGATAGTGTGCAGGTGGGGGAGGGAGAGTGTGCAGGTGGGGGAGGGAGAGTGTGCAGGTTGGGGGGGAGAGTGTGCAGATGGGGGGGAGGGATAGTGTGCAGGTGGGGGAGGGAGAGTGTGCAGGTGGGGGAGGGAGAGTGTGCAGGTTGGGGGGGAGAGTGTGCAGGTTGGGAGGGATGAGGGAGAGTGTGCAGGTTGGGGGGGATGAGGGAGAGTGTGCAGGTTGGGGGGATGAGGGAGAGTGCGCAGGTGGGGGAATGAGGGAGAGTGTGGAGGTGGGAAGGGGTGAGGGAGAGTGTGGAGGTGGGAGGGGGGTTGAGGGAGAGTGTGGAGGTGGGAGAGGGGTGAGGGAGAGTGTGGAGATGGGAGGGGGTGAGGGAGAGTGTGGAGGTGGGTTGAGGGAGAGTGTGGAGGTGGGAGGGGGTGAGGGAGAGTGTGGAGATGGGAGGGGGTGAGGGAGAGTGTGGAGGTGGGAGGGGGTGAGGGAGAGTTTGGAGGTGGGAGGGGGTGAGGGAGAGTGTGGAGGTGGGAGGGGGTGAGGGAGACTGTGCAGGTGGGGGAGGAGGGAGAGTGTGCAGGTGGGGGGAGGAGGGAGAGTGTGCAGGTGGGGGGATGAGGGAGGGTGTGCAGGTGGGGGGGAGGGAGATTGTGCAGGTGGGGAGGGGGTGAGGGAGAGTGTGGAGGTGGGGGGGATGAGGGAGAGTGTGGAGGTGGGGGGATGAGGGAGAGTATACAGGTGGGGGGGGTGAGGAAGAGTGTGCAGGTGGGGGATGGACAGTGTGCAGGTGGGGGAGGGAGAGTGTGCAGGTGGGAGGGGGGATGAGGGAGAGTGTGCAGGTGGGAGGGGGGATGAGGGAGAGTGTGCAGGTGGGGGGGAGGGAGAGTGTGCAGACGGGAGAGGGGGGTGAGGGAGAGTGTGGATGGTATCGTCCATCCGCGGATGCCACATGTTAGCCGCCCTGATAAGGCAGGACGGTGACGAGGACACGGCCGCAGGGTGCGTGTGGCTGATGGGCACAGGAGAGTGGCACACTGGTGAGGAGTACGGTGTGAACTGACCGTTGGGCGCAGACAGTGACCAGGTGTTAGGCTGGCTGCGTATCTGCAGCGCGACCAGGCCACCGGGGCACACAGGGATCCCATGCAGCCCGGCTGGCGAGGTGTGGAAGAACTTGGTGTAACATGTCGTTTCTCTGCCCCCCACCACCCTCCTGCAGGTCATCATGTATGCCAACCAGACAGCGATGTTCACTGCCGTGGTTGGAGCCGCAGTTCTGGAGTTTGCCATCCGGCAGCCGAGAGTCAGACGGCCCACGGTGGCTTCAGATGCAGCGGCCGCCGGTGCAGCAGAGGGGATGGCCGCGGAGTGGCCCGTCGTCGCCGCGCAGGCCGCAGGCGCTCAGGACCCGAATGTACAGGGGAATGCCGAGGGGAACATTGACCGCCAGACGGCGAGGAATGCAGAAGAAGTGCTTGGCGAGCAGGAGGAGGAGGAGGAGCAGGTGGAGCAGGAGGATCCACTGATGGTGGTGCCAGGGCGCCACAGGCGTCCAGCAAGGCCGAGGGTGTACCGTGACAGAATGTCGTTCGAGACCCTAACGGACATCACATGCAGGAGGAGACGACGGTTCAGCAGGGAGACGGTCGCACATTTATGCCAGCTCGTGGCGCACCTCGCACCACGTGGAATGGGAGGAGGACACACGATACCAGTCTCTGTCAAGGTGACGGTGGCCCTAAACCTTTACGCTACCGGTTCCTTCCAGGCACCGAGCGGGGACCTATCCGGGATATCACAGGCATCGGTCCACAGGTGCATCAGGGCCGTCACCGACGCCTTGTGCGCCATCGCGGACAGGTACATTCAATTCCCCGAGGACCGAGCACAGCAGGAAGCATGGGCACGTGGATTCTCCAAGTTGGCCGGGATACCGATGGTCCAGGGTGTCATCGATGGTGTGCACGTCCCCATGCGCCCGCCTGCAGACAACAGGGGCGTGTTCATGAACAGGAAGGGCGCGTACTCCATGAACATTCAGGTGGTGTGCGACCCCCACATGAAGATCATGCACGAGTGTGCAAAGTACTCCGGCAGTGTGCATGACGCCTACATTCTGGCACAGTCGTTCATCCCCGCAATGTTCTATGGATCCCCCCCCCCAGCCCGCCTGAGGGGCTGGTTGCTGGGCGACAGGGGCTATCCGTTGAGGTCATGGCTGCTGACACCAATACGGAGGCCTCAGACCAACGCGGAGAGCCTATACAACGAGACACATGCAGCAACCAGGGGTGTGGTGGAGCGGTGCTTCGGGCTGCTGAAGATGCGATTCAGATGCCTGGACCGATCAGGATGGGCCCTGCAGTACCGGCCCGACAGGGTCGGTCACATGGTTGTGGTCTGCTGTGCGCTGCACAACATTGCCATGCGGAGGGGAGATGACCTGGTGGAGGAGCCGGAGGGAGGACCCGACGGCACCGGAGCCAACGCAAACGAGGGGATGGGGAAGAGGAGGATGCGGAGGATGAGGATAATGGGGCGCATCAGGGTGGGGGAGGGGCGCAGGCCACAGACACTGCCCGGCTGCTCGTTACATCCAGGAGGCTGCGCAACGGCACCGCCGCGGACAGCGGGCACGCGACGCGTTGCTGGCCGCACGGTTCACGCACCTTGGGGGTGGGATTCGCTGAAGACTGCCACTTGCACCGTCAGTTCTGCACACGGGCACCACACAGCGCCCCCCCCGCCCCCGCACCGCGTTCACGGCAACAATTCCACATCACCTTACCACTACGGCACTACGGGATTGCACAACAGTGATGATTGGGTAAGCGGGTGTGATCAGTGCCATGTTGAATGATGACGGCCCGCTATGCGATGAGCTGTGTGCTCAGATTGGCCAGCCGTGGTCTGACCCATGGCTATAGCTGAACCATGCACTCCGGTGGTCACAGCCTTCGTGACGGATATTTCACCACATGCCCGTGGGGTGGCTGGCGTCGGTGTACCGAGGACAACGGTGTCCGATTATGGGAGGCAGGGAGGAAAGTGTCAGCACATCCGGAACAGACCTTGAACGGCTCGCATACCACGGCGCCAATCGGGCACCCTCACGAGCCCCCTGGCACCGGACATAGCACACAGTCTTACAAGTCAAATTCTGCAGTGAGCTTATTCGTGTGGTTAACATAGGTGCCTAACCCACTTCAACCAGACTGTGCCCTGCACCCGTGCCAACTTCTTACGTGCCTAACGTCTTTGCCTTACGGGCCCTACTACTATGTCTATGTGTGTTCCCAGATGGTACAGCAGGAGTGGAGGCGGACTGTTGTGAATCACGCCCTTCCACATGGCTCCTAGTCGGCACACGTTTCCTGGGGCGGCCCAGCTTCGATGGGCCAGGCTGCTCGGCACGCGTGCTGGCTGGCGTAGTGCCACCCTGACCTGCCCGCTCCCCACCAGATGCGCCAGGGACGGAACGAGGGGAGGCCGAGTGTACCGAACGTCCCTTGCTGGAGCTACAGGGACGGGCCCCAGAACGTCCTCCTCCCACGGGGAGCCCGGTGTCCCCCGGGCCTCACTGTGGGACGGAGATGCGTTGGGAGACATGCCCCGTCGCACCACCGACACCTGCGCTACCAGTCCTGGAGGCCTGCAGCGGTATCGTCCACGGTCCGAATGTTCGCCGAGATGGAGCCCAGGGAGTGCCACATTCCTGCCAAGGTCTGTGCGATCTCGATCTGTGAGTGCGCGACGCCATCCATCACGTGCTCGAGGCGGTCAATGCTCTCCGCGACCGACTGCTGGGACTGTGCCATCGCTTGCTGGGACCGGGCCATGGCCTGGTGAGACTCAGCCAGGGCCCCAAGAGCGGCGGCAATGTCCTGTTGGCTCTGTGAGATGGCTGTCTGTGAGAAGACAGCCCTCTCCTGGGCCATGGATGACGCGTGCACGTTAAGCCCAACGCCTTGCCGAACCTGACCCATGGCCGAAACCCTTTCGCCCATTGCCTCCACCGCGGACGCCACTGTGCGGTGTCGGCCTGAGTGGCTGCGATGAGCGGCACCACTCCCTGCTCCTGGACGCAGATAGACTCCTCCAGCTGCGTGTGCAGGTCCTGGAAGATGGCCCTCATCCCGTTACTCAGTCCCTGGGTGTCCACATGCATCGGTTGTCCGGGTGGGTCAATTACATCCAGGAACCCGGGAACCGTCTGGGTGGCAGCTGGTGGCTGGGCCTTGGCTGCCCTCCGACCGTCCAGCCCCTCGGCTGCTCCAAACTCCACCTGCTGTACCGGCTCGGCTGTGGGGTGCGCACCAGACAGTGACCCGGGAGCCTCATCACTTATCTGCCCAACCGAGGTGAGTGTCTCTGCGATGGTCGACAGTGCCGCAAGCTCGAGGTCATCATCCGTCAGGAAGTCTGGTGTGTACTGGTCCCCCTCATGGCCCGGCGCAAGCTCCATGCCGGCCATGTCGTCTTGACCTCCAGGTGGATCCAGCGGGTGAGTGGCCGTGATGTGGGCTTCGGCATGACTGTCCACTATGTGCCCCTCACTAATGTCTGTCTCGGTGGTCTGAGTGTCCCGGTCCTGCGTCCGAGGCTGAGAGGTCTGCCCTCCTGTCCGACCGTCTGCCAACCTCTGGCGTGCGTCCCTGGGTGCAGTTGCGGTTGGCGATGTTGCGCTGTTTCCTGGGCGAGACGTCCCTGAAGGTTCGGCGGGTGGCCCTGGGGAACATAAAGATTCGGGGTTGGTTAGACACGGTGGCCCGGGTGTATGGTGGTGGTGGGTGCACACTGTGAGGGGGGGATGGGATCGGGGGTGCAGTGGCCAGAGTGTGAGGCGTGATGGGATCGGGTGTGCAATGGCCAACGTGTGGGGGGGGGAGGGGATCGGGGGTGCAGTGGCCAGAGTGTGAGGGGGAATGGGATCGGGGTGCAGTGGCCAGAGTGTGAGGGGGGAGGGGATCGGGGTGCAGTGGCCAGAGTGTGAGGGGGGATATGGGATCGGGGGTGCAGTGGCCTGAGTGTGTGGGGGGATGGGATCGAGGTGCAGTGGCCAGAGTGTGAGGGTGGGTGGGATCGGGGTGCAGTGGCCAGAGTATGAGGGGGGAGGGGATCTGGGGTGCAGTGGGCAGAGTGTGAGGGGGGGTGGGATCGGGTGCAGTGGCCAGAGTGTGGGGGGTGATGGGATCGGGGTGCAGTGGCCAGAGTGTAAGGGGGGATGGGATCGGGGTGCAGTGGCCAGAGTGTGAGCGGGGGATGGGATCGGGGGTGCAGTGGCCAGAGTGTGAGGGGGATGGGATCGGGATGCAGTAGCCAGAGTGTGGGGGGTGATGGGATCGAGGGTGCAGTGGCCAGAGTGTGAGGGGGGATGGGATCGGTGTGCAGTGGCCAGAGTGTGAGGGGGGAGGGGATCTGGGGTGCAGTGGGCAGAGTGTGAGGGGGGGGTGGGATCGAGGGTGCAATGGCCAGAGCGTGAGGGGGGGGGGGATGGGGTTCGGGGGTGCAGTGGCCAGAGTGTGAGGGGGATGGGATCCAGGGTGCAGTGGCCAGAGTGTGGGGGGAGGGGATCGGGGTGCAGTGGCCAGAATGTGAGGGGGATGGGATCGGGGGTGCAGTGGCCAGAGTGTGAGGGGTGGGGGCGGGGTCTGGTGTGCTGTGGCCAGAGTGTGAGGGGGTGGGGTCTGGTGTGCTGTGGCCAGAGTGTGAGGGGGATGGGACGGGGGTGCAGTGGCCAGAGTGTGAGGGGGGGTGGGGTCTGGTGTGCTGTGGCCAGAGTGTGAGGGGGGAGGGGATCGGGGGTGCAGTGGCCTGAGTGTGAGGGGGGATGGGATCGGGGGTGCAGTGGCCTGAGTGTGAGGGGGAGGGGGTCGAGGGTGCAGTGGCCAGAGTGTGAGGGGGGATGGACGGGGGTGCAGTGGCCAGAGTGTGAGGGGGGGTGGGGTCTGGTGTGCTGTGGCCAGAGTGTGAGGGGGGAGGGGATCGGGGGTGCAGTGGCCTGAGTGTGAGGGGGGAGGGGATCAGGGTTGCAGTGGCCAGAGTGTGAGGGGGGATGGGATCGAGGGTGCAGTGGCCAGAGTGTGAGGTGGGGAGGGGATCGGGGGTGCAGTGGCCAGAGTGTGAGGTGGGGATGGGATCGGGGGTGCAGTGGCCAGAGTGTGAGGGGGGATGGGATCGCGGTGCAGTGGCCATAGTGTGAGGGGGTGGGGTCGGGGGTGCAGTGGCCAGAGTGTGAGGGGGTGGGGTCTGGTGTGCTGTGGCCAGAGTGTGAGGGGGTTGGGGTCGGGGGTGCAGTGGCCAGAATGTGAGGGGTGGGGCTCGAGGGTTCAATGGTCAGAGTGTGAGGGTGGATGGGATCGGGGGTGCAATGGTCAGAGTGTGAGGGGGGATGGGATCGGGTTTGCAGTGGCCAGAGTGTGAGGGGGGAGGGGATCGGGGGTGCAATGGCCAGAGTGTGATGGGGAATGGGATCGGGGGTGCAGTAGCCAGAGTGTGAGGGGGAGGGGCTCGGGGGTGCAATGGTCAGAGTATGAGGGGGAATGGGATCGGGGGTGTAGTAGCCAGAGTGTGAGGGGGATGGGATCGAGGGTGCAATGGCCAGAGTGTGAGGGGGAATGGGATTGGGGGTGCAGTCGCCAGAGTGTGAGGGGGAGGGGATCGGGGTGCAGTGGCCAGAGTGTGAGGGGGGATGGGATCGGGTTTGCAGTGGCCAGAGTATGAGGGGGGGAGGGGATCGGGGGTGCAATGGCCAGAGTGTGAGGTGGGATGGGATCGTGTTTGCAGTGGCCAGAGTGTGAGGGGGATGGGATCGGGGGTGCAATGGCCAGAGTGTGAGGGGGATGGGATCGGGGGTGCAGTGGCCAGAGTGTGAGGGGGAATGGGATCGGGGGTGCAGTAGCCAGAGTGTGAGGGGGAGGGGCTCGGGGGTGCAATGATCAGAGTGTGAGGGGGGGATGGGATCGGGGGTTCAATGGTCAGAGTGTGAGGGGGATGGGATCGGGTTTGCAGTGGCCAGAGTGTGAGGGGGATGGGATCGGGGGTGCAATGGCCAGAGTGTGAGGGGGAATGGGATCGGGGGTGCAGTAGCCAGAGTGTGAGGGGGAGGGACTCGGGGGTGCAATGGTCAGAGTGTGAGGGGGGGGATGGGATCGGGTTTGCAGTGGCCAGAGTATGAGGGGGGAGGGGATCGGGGGTGCAATGGCCAGAGTGTGAGGTGGGATGGGATCGTGTTTGCAGTGGCCAGAGTGTGA